>NW_027495226.1:0-249076 GCF_021521415.1 Bidens hawaiensis | reverse complement strand
TATTGTAATTATTGAATTAAAATGAAAAGCTATGGTTAGTGAGTGTTGAGTAAAGACATAAATACCCTCAAAATTTTAAAAATATAAGCATTTACAATTGAACATGTTCCATACTTGATTGTACCTCTTAAAATTTAAGAGGTCCTTCACTCCCTCTTTATATATATATATATATATATATATATATATATATATATATATATATATATATATATATATAATTCTAATATTTCTTTTCTTAGTTATATTTTCTTTTATTTTATCGAGGTATCTAGTATAACCTCGACTCAGGGTTTTAAGCCTATTATAATATTTTATATTTTATTCGGACATTATGCCTACCTTCGCTTGGCTTACACAAACCCCTAATACTCGAGCAGCACCTCCACACCGTTTCACCTTCTTTATCTTCTTGATAAACTTTTCTCCTTTTCACTTTTTCCTTGGCACGCAAATCGATGAACACCAATACTTCACCACTCGTCGGGCAAGCTTCACGAGGCTAATCATCATGATGTCGGGAAATGGCAAACTACTTCTTGATTGGTTCGCTTGGTGGAAAGTGACACAGTAAACGAGGAATGGACAAGGTAATCGAGGAATCGAGGCACGATTTTCGAGGAATGATCGAGAGTTGGCACGAACTTCGAGGTATGATGTAATAGACTAGAGAGATGTTTTAGTGAGAGAGAGGAGGGTTGATTTGATGTGCAAGAATGAAATTCCGAGCTTGCTATTTATAGACAATTTCAGGAAGCCCATCGCGATACACAATGGCCTCCTTGGCTAGCCCGTCGCGTATCGCGACGTAGGCTAGTTGAGTCACCACAAAGACCTGGCGTTGTGCCACGTGGCGGACGTACTGCCAAATGGCGACTGTCGTGCCACGTGTTGACACGTGGCTCGACACGTGCCTTTGTGTCAGACAACCCATCGCGATACGCGATGGGTCTCTCTTCTGATCCATCGCGTATCGCGATGGGTCGGGAAAGTTATTTAGACCTTGGAGTTTGGAATTTGGCAGATTGGATCCCTTGACTTTGGAAATTTAATATTTTGAATTCGAAATTTTCATGATGTTACAGTCAAAATTTGAAATTATTATCAAGTGGGAAAATGTGACAGCTGGAATTAATGGTTTACATATGTAACATTTTTGGGGACAATTGTTAGGGGTAATTTTATTCCTAATGTGATCCTGACTGTTACCTCGACAACTGGGATTCGTAGTTAGAGGCAGGATCTTGAACTAACTATGTTTGTTATATTTATGTTGTGCTTGTAGGTTACGCAAGACTCAAAAGTTTACAACGGCTAGATGACTTATTCTACCCAAAAGCTCGGAGAAACAACTGAATTACACGTGGGATGAAGACTGAGTCGTTATTTGTTCATCGCGGTAGGGTTCCCGGGTTTTTAGCATTTTGTGTAATTTTCTTTTCCTATATAAATGTGGCTATTGAGAACGTTATAGGATACGCTCTCTGCACTCATATCACTCACACTTGTATTCTAGCTTTCGTTCTCAACTAGTTCCCGAGTTGTAATCACCGTTTTCATTAATATATTGAGGCATGAGATAATTTTCCCCTCCCGAGGTTGTTTTCCAAGGATCCTCAGAAGGATTTAAGGTTTTTTCCTCACTATGTCGTTGTGTAAACCTTTACTTTTACCGTATTTGTCAACCACAATACTTACCATTTACATCATTACTGAAAACACATACCTCACTTTACTAATTTGCTCAATTATTGTTTCGGTAATTTTTGACCAAAACATATATATTTTTACATTTTTAGTTATTATTTTCACATACTCATTGTAATAGTTGTGTTTGTGTGTATATATCGTCTGTTTATATTGTTTCGTTATAACTTTTAGATCGGGCTGATAGTTGTTGATAACGAAATAAAATAATCTTTATTAAACAACAAAATAAAAAAAACAATAATTGATATAAAATAAAATTAAACTTAAAAAAAAGGTCTTTTTAAGAACACACTACAATATGTCACGGGTAGCCATATCCTGACGGATTGGGTGGTGTTTAATCTATCTATTCTAATAAAACACTACTATATTTACCACTTGCCAATCTCATAGCCCTTCTCACCTTTTTTTCAACCAATTTCAATATATGGTTCTTATCTTTTAAGTTATTTTAATATACGAATTCAAGTTTATTTTTATTAAATGTTAATACTAACTGATTCATTCATTAACATTAATGGTGAAATAAGAAAATATCAAAATAGAAGTTCCAGTTATAGTAAAATTTGAAAGTTACAGGTAATTGCAAATAAAAAAAATAAATGTGCATCATTGTCGAATAATTTGGATTTGTATGGTAAACTACAAATTGTTTTTAAGCTAGGATTCGAAAGACAATGCATACTTTTTTTATATAAGATTGGTTTCAAATTTAGATTTAAAGTTCTCTCATATGCATTTAAACTCAGGAAATGTGTATTTTCTTAAATTTCTTCAAACATTTTGTATAAATATTACCAAATGAAGAATACTTATTATATATATCTTGGTGTTTAGCATTAAATCATTGATGTTAAATATTTTAATTATAATCCATATGTATAGCGATTACTATATGAACTATCTGTCATCTATTTATATGACTTTTTTGTATAGTATAAAAGGTTTTAGCAATAAAAATATCAATATTTAGTTTTCAATACTTTCTTCCATAAATCAGACCAAAATACTTCAGAAACATATGTTTTATGACTTGATTTATACTTTTCTTATACATTTAATATATTTAATTTAATATGTTTATAAGATAAATTACTTAATTAAAAGCATTTGATATTTTAAACCAAAAAGTTTGTTTTAATCCCATTCCATTATTTTTGTTTTCCAAAAATCATTTAGGATATTGAAACCTAGAATATTGTTTTCATCAGTTATTTACATAATTTCAATATTATATTAACTTATTAATTTTATTTATATACAAATACAACGAATTGAGGTTATGTTAGTGTTACCTGTTGGTTAGCGCATAATTAAAGTATTTATTATGGTTTATATTCAAAAAAATAAACAATAAACAATAAACATCGATTCGTAATATGTTGAGTGAGAACAGTTGACTTTGACTATATCCTGATAACGCCAACGGCTAAGGCTTAACCTTTAATACCTATATATATATATATATATATATATATATATATATATGATTTTAAAACTAATTGTTTATTCGGGTTGACCCGAAATCTAGAATTCGGACCCAATAACCAACCCGAATTACTCCAGTTCAGGTTTGGGTTAGTATTTTCTTAGGTTCGAGTTTTGAGGGTCGGGATAGTTTGGGTTCGGGTACGGGTTTTCTTGGGTTGGGTTTCAGGTTACGGGTAAAAGTGACAACCCTACTTTCAACCATTATAAATAAGACTCACCACCTTCACTTTATGCAATTTTAAATCTTCGAATATTCTTCTAACTCGAAATAATCACTATTATTTGAACATAGTTTTAAGGTTAGTATGTATTTTCATTTTCCTGGTATTTACATTCATATGAAATGAAACAAACCATTTTGTTATAGTTTAATTTTCGGTTTTTATGTTGCTTGATTATACTTTTTTTTGTAAAATATAAAGTCAATTAAAAATTTGTCATACACATAATATCAATGACAACAAATTTATCATGATTAATCAATTTCAAATTTTAAAGATGATTATATCAAAAAGTTTAGATAATATGGTTTTTAAGATAGTCATTTTTTTTTTATAAACATGAGTAGATACTATCAAATGACATCAAATTAATTGATTAAAAACTATGATATTTTATGTGTATAAATATAATGATTTGTTTTATGGTATCAAAGAAGAGATTAAATGTTTTGTAACGAATGCTTCAAGTAAAAGTTTCCGCGAAAGTTTTAATTAACTCTGATTGCAAGAACTGTGTTTATGAGTGAAAAAGATGCTAAAGTAGGGCTACCGGGAACGGGGCCTTACAAGTTGGTATCAGAGCAAAGTTCGAGAGATTTAAGCATCCTATATGCTTAGACTCGAACAGAGAATGGGATTAAAGTAAGAAAAGAAAGAAGATGCCAGTTCAAGATAGCCATGTGTCACTCAAGCAAGCTCAGTAAGGGTAAAGAGTATGGTAAATAATGTATGTTAATGTTAGCTTAATTGCCAAATGAATAATGAGCGTAGGTCAGGGATAGGATTAATTGATTTTGATTGATTAACTATTTAAGAGTAGAAACCAGCACAAGTGAAATCATAAAGGGAAGTATTTTGAACATGAGGAGTAATGCAAATAGTTAATTACACTTGATCAACGTCATTAACTACTTACCTTACGAATCACGTGCTAAATAATTCCTCGAGTGATGACGTTTGTGTTTTCCCTTTTAGAATACGATGGCTGGAACGGGAGAAAATGTGGGAACTGGAGGTCGCACTGGACGTCGTGACAGGCCTCGTCGTGTCTAGCAACCTTCGGTGGAAACAGCTTCTAACACCGAAGATGAAGGAAGCGCAGCTGGAAGAGACCAGAACAACAACGAAGAGGTTCAACTTAGCCCTGCAGTTCAAGCAGCCATTGTTCAAGCTGTAGTTGTTGCTGTGAAGAGCCTGAATCCTGAAAGATCTGCTGGAAGCCGTGAACGAACTGCTGAAGGGGCGGGTGGTGATGGTAGGAAGGATGGGGAAGGAGAAAGAGAGGCCTCGAGTGAGGATAAGTCTGTGAAGGTCGATGACAGGAAAAGAGGCCGAGATGGGTGCAACTATAAGTCCTTCAAAGGATGCGACCTGCCAAAGCTGACTGGGTTGGGAGACGCAATCGCTACTCTCCAATGGATAACCACAATGGACAAGAAAATCCGTATTAGCGAATGCCGTACTGACCAAGAAGTGGGTTATGCCACTCAGTCATTTGAAGATGAGGCTATGTACTGGTGGGAAACTGTGGAACAAAGGAAGACCCGAGAGGAGATTAAGGCAATGAGGTGGGATGACCTGAAGGAGTTAGTGATGAAAAGGTTCTGTGTGCTGATGCTGAGGTTGAGAGGGCCGAGATGAAATTTCTGAATCTGAAGGCGGACAAGATGACACATCGTGAGTACACCACTGAATTCAACCGCATGTCTCGGCTGGTTCCTGACATGGTGAGACTGAGGCGAAACGGATCAAGTGCTACATCAAGGGACTTCCCCAGAAGATCCGCATGTTATTCAGGACTAGCAAACCTGCTACCTTTGACTCTGCAGTTGACTTAGCACAAGTGGTTTATGATGATCTGGCGGCAGATGATGTGGAAGTGGAAGATGAGGAGGTTGAAATGAAGAAAAGGAACCCAGCCCTAAAACCAAGTGAAGCTGATGAAGATAACCCACGTGAGAAGAAGGCAAGGCAAGAGGAGTTCACTGTTTGTGAAAAATGCGGGAAGAAGCACCTAGGAGAGTGCCGAATGGCGTTAGGTGTTTGCTACAGGTGTGGAAGAACAGGACATTCCTCTTGGGAATGTAATGATTACCATAGGTGTCACAACTGTGGAGGACGTGGGCACCTAGCAAGGGATTGCAAGAAGCCGAAGGAAGGACATGAAGCAGAGAAGAGTGCTTGAGGTTTAACAGTTTCCTTGTTATGCTTAGAAAGACCGTTCAAGAAGGCTAGTTACTAGCCATAAGTTTTAGTATGTGTTTTAATTATCAATGACTTAACGCGTGTTTTTATGTATTATTTAAAGCTTAGACTGGCGTTGTTTGAATTAATTATGCTAAGAAACTTTTATGAGTTGATTTTGATTATGAATGATTATTGTGTTGCGATAAAAGTTATTTTTAGACAATAGTGTTAAGTAGAACGAAACATGGTCCCTTGGAAGGACGAAACAAGACTTGTAATACCGGGGGTCTCATGGACAAGCTACCTTAAATAGCTAAAGCACATGAACACAGCTCGGTAACTGCAAGTTAGGAGTAAGAAGGGTGACCCATAAAGCAAAGACGATCCAAGAAAGTGCGTGAATGCAAGAAGTGTTCCACCTACAAGGAATAAGCTAGGTTTCGGGGACGAAACCTCTTTAAGGAGGGAAGACTTGTAACATCCCAATTTTTCGTTCGGATAATAATATTAATAATAATAAATATGATAGGATAAATAGGCTTTTAGATGGACTTAATTATGGACCAAAAGGGAAAGATGGGCCTTAGGTCCATGGGCTTAAGGGAGTATAAATACCCCTTAAACCCTAATCCTTTCCATTTTTATCCTAATCTACACACTAGCCTATACCTTAGAAAACACACACAACACCATCTTATAACCTGAACCAAGATCCGAAAGTGAAAACCCGAGCTTGTTGGTGCTGGAACGTCGTGACGGACCAAAACAACATCAAGGCTTAACCGTGTTCGTAGTTCGACTCGTTCAAGGTACGTTTATAGTTAGAAATCGTTCGTATAGGTTCGGTTTGATTTGGGAAATCATAGATCTGTGTTAGTTTGTTATAAACGAACCCAAAATAACAAATATCACTGGAATTGATTAGCATTTGATAGGTTAATTGTTAACCTAAAAGAACCCGTAACCTATATGCCTAAATCGCACCCCTTAAACATCGATGTTAGGCCGATTTGATGGTTGGGGTTTGTAGGCGCTGGTCAGATGATTCCGTTACCAAAATCGTGATATTTGGTTAAGAAACGAAGGTTTAATTGCAGATCTAAGATATGTTGACTATTTGCTGTTCTTGACGATTTTGACTTTGACCCTTGAGTCAAAGTCTGGATAAGAACTATGGGTGATTCGTTATGGCTGATTCTTTAGCTAGTTTGTTATTGGAGCTTAGCGAATCAGAGGGTGATTCGTTAGCTAGTTCGTTATGGGAGCTTAGCGAATCATAGGGTGATTCGTTAGCTAGTTCGTTATGGAAGCTTAGCGAATCAGAGGGTGATTCGTTAGCTAGTTCGTTATGGGAGCTTAGCGAATCAGAGGGTGATTCGTTAGCTAGTTCGTTATGGGGGCTTAGCGAATCAGAGGATGATTCTTTACCCAATTCGTTAAGGGCAAAGTAACGAACTAGGAGTTTAATATAAAGACAGAATGGTCCCTGGACTTAGAAAAGAATTATATAATTACATAACAGCCCTTGGAGTTTGGCAATTTATGAAATATACCTTTAAAGGTTAATGAGTAACGATTAACTAACCAGGTAATGATTTAATGAAGTAAAACAGCTTAGACATGTAAGACTAATTAAGTAGCAAATGAGATGACTAGAGCGGTACTTAATACTGTAATTATTAAACAGTTAGACGCGCACAGCTCAAGAAGGAGTAACCGTTAGCAGAAGAAGTAACCGAGTTTAGGTGAGTTTCTAGCCCCACTTCCTTGTTATGTTTTCGGGGCTGTGTGCATACTCGATGTGATCAGTCAATACACTTATCCTAAGTGATAAGTGTATGCCCTATGTGATATATGTGTACGATATGAATGATTGCTTGTCGGTACGTGAACGATCTTCGGATATTGCATGTACCGTTAGGTTATAAATAAAGATATGGATATTGTATGTAATGCAGGGATGATTACTTGTCGATACGTGAACGATCTTCGGATATTGCACGTATTGCCAAGAATAGCTATGATTGTCTCCTTATATGGATATTAAATGATAACTTATATACAGAGTTCCCTATACGGATAATATACATAGTGTTCCTTTGATGGAAAGCATAGTGTTCTTTTAATGGAAAGTATATTGTTCCTTTGATGGAAAGCATAGTGTTCCTTTAATGGAAAGCATAGTGTTCCTTCTATAGAAGTATATAGGATGTTCCTTCTATGGAGAAAATATATATAGAGTGTCCTTCTATGGAGAATAAATAGTAGGGTAATAGTAATAGTTCTTTTAATAGATATTATGTGACGTCCTCTTATGGACAATTATACCAGGATAAGATATGCGTGTATGGAAGATATGTGTATGTATCGTATGTCGCCTGATTAACTAGAACTCACTCAGCGTGGCTGACTTTTAGTATGCACGCAGGTATATATGTTTATCGAGAAGGCATGAGGATGACACATGGCATGGATTGAACGGCTGGCATCTGAAGATGGAAGAAAAGATGTTTTAAATATAATGATTTGTTTTATGGTATCAAAGAAGAGATTGAATGTTTTGTAACGAATGCTTCAAGTAAACGTTTCCGTGAAAGTTTTTTAATTAACTCTGATTGCAAGAACTGTGTTTATGAGTAAATCCGATGCTAAAGTAGGGCTACCGGGAACGGGGCCTTACAGAATTCATGGGTATGGGTCTTACCAAACCCGGATAGTCTTTAAACGGGTTATAACATCTCATATATTTATGAATCTCTTTTATAATCAAACAATAATTTTTGCGGGTCATGGGTCTCACCAAACCCGGATAACTCCTAAACGGGTTATAACATCTCATTTATTTGTGAAATAACTCATTAATCATCAAAGAATAATGTACACGGGTTTTGGGTCTTACCAAACCCTAATAGCCCCCAAATGGGTTATAAGATCTCATTTATTGGTAAAGACTATCATTAAACCCTAATTTAATTTATCTCATTTACATGTTCTCTGTTGCTGGTCTATCATCTTCATCGCCGGTTAACTTCCGATACTACCTTCCATTGTCAACTACATTAACATCCCCCTTTTCATTAGACAAATATTTGTGTTCATGTTTGTTCATTTAAAAAAATTAACATGCTCGTGTCTGTTTATGTTTGTTCGTTAAAAAACTATAAAACCTACACATCTCAATTGAAAAAACTCAGACACTAAAAAAATAATAACAAACTAATATATATGTATTAAATTAAAACTAAACTACGTTAACAAAAATAAAATAAATCATCATAAAATAGCAAAACGATTAAAATAAAAACTTGAATAGACCTCCGTAACACGGGTGGATCAAACTAGTTAACAATATATGTATAATTTGTTGACTGTATTTCAATTAATGCTTAAAGTTTAAATTTTTTTTATTAATTATCCGTGTAATACAAGGGTCTCAAACCAGTTAATTCATAAATGAAAATGATAACAAAGAAAAAGAAAATGAAAGAAATAAAATATAATAAAGAAAACTTACCATTTTTAAAGAAAACTTACCATTGATATAGTATAAGTATTCTAACGAACTTAACCCATACCAACCGAATTCATATTAGTGCACCGCCACAACATGGCACATACTTAAACATATTTAAAATTCCCCATGAGTAAAACTACAGTTTAAAAAAACGGATTACTTATCCATGTTATTTTAACTTTTATGTGAAAATTTATTTAAATTTGGATATAAAGTATAATTATTATTTTTAAATAAAAAGAGGTATGGGTCCATCTTTATTTTATCCGATAAGAAGAAGAGTGAGAAAACACAAACTACTGGTAAATATTTTTTAATAAAACTATATTAATAAATTGTTTTTTCATTATAACTCTTTTAGAAAAAAACTCGTTTTAAAACCTTATTTTTATTTTATTCTTTTGAGAACATAAAGTCAAATCAAATTGGGCTGTTCAGACATATCTTCTCAATTTCTGTTGTCTCTAAACCCTAATTTACTCAATTCAACCACTAACCCCTTTTCAATTGCAACTTAATTCGTCCAAATTCAATCATCTGGTAATAATAATAATAATAAACGATCTGGGCTGTTAATTATACATGGGGTTTGAGGGTTTAGATGATGGAGGCAAAGCCGCTGTGTCAATTTCTTGTTCGATTTGTCTTGAGGATGTTACGAATTACAGGGATCGTGGGTTCGCTAAGCTTCAATGCGGCCATCAGTTTCATCTAGGTCAGTTAATTGTGGCCTGCCACTTTATTATAATCGTTTTGAGTCTAATGTGAAATCCTTTTGGCTTTGATATAAACGGGTTCTGGTCAGTTTGGTGTAAGTGGGTTCGGGTCGGTTTTGGGAACCGATCATGAAGTTTGCGGGTTCCGGTTAATTTGGTGTAAACGGGTTGGGGCATGGGTTGACTCATGTAACCTATTTATTATTGATACTTGTGCTATGCTAAAGGGTGTGAATTTCTTACATGGCACAAAATTCGTGGGTTTGGGTTCGATATAAACGGGTTCGGGTCGGTTTGTTGTAAACCCGCTAAGTTAAACGGGTCACCCTGGTGGGTTTAGGGTTGACCCATGTACATAGTTGTCAGGAATGAAAAGAAGTAAAAAGCGATAACCTACCTATACGTTATGTGGCGATAGCGATGAAATTGCGGGCGCTATTTGATGTTTTGCAATAAGGTATTAGAATTATTATTATTTTTAAGTAGGGTTTTGATTCGAAAATTGAGTTTTTACTGGCTGAGTTTGGTGCTGTTTAATCGATTTTAATGTCTAAAAATTCAGTTTTTCATATTTCAATAAAAAAATTAAAAAAAAAACCCCAATTTATTGCTATATCGCACTATTGGGGCGCTATACATCAGATAGCGGAAAAGTACCACTTCACTATGAAGCACGCTATAGCGAGTGCTATTCTCGCTATTATCAACTATGCCCATGTAGCCTATTTGTTGTAAATTATCTTTTTTTTAAAGTATCGTTTATGTAATAGGTTAACCTTGTAGTGTATCTTATGCGAAGTTTTTAAAGCTGAAAAAGAATTTGAGTATTTGATTTATAATCAAAGTGTAATTGGTTTATATAAATTTGTATTTTTTGCTGTAAAATAGTAGAAGTAAAGTGTTAATATCCGAAAACAATAAAAACAACTTTTAGGTCAAACGGGGCGGGTTTAGGTCAACCTGGTGGATTCACGAGTTGACCTGTTTAACCTGATTTTTTTATTTATTCTATTTTTTAAATGTGTTCTATGTAATAAATTTAATTGGATGGGTATCTTAAGCCAAAATTTAAAACTAAAAAACAAATTGACATAAGATATTATAAACAAAATGTAATTGTTTTATATCATTTGTACTTTTTGTTGTAAAAATGTAAACTTTAAGTATGAAAATGTGAAAATGATAAAAAGTAATATAACTTTCTGTAGAACGGGTAGTGTTTGGGTCAAGTGTCTTACACGATTTTTGGGTTTGGAATCTGTCGGGTTGGACCCGCCAACATGACCCGTTTAATACTCCTAGCTATGTTTGCCATACTTTCGATTTGCCTTAGTCTACTCTACTATTATTAGTAGTAGTTTACAAGTACAAGAAACAGAGGTCTTGGAAATGTGAAAAAAAATCCTTTTATGTTAATGTAATTTTCGATTCTGTTGTTTTTGGTACAGATTGTATCGGTTCTGCGTTTAATGTGAAGGGAGTGATGCAATGTCCCAACTGTAGAAAAATTGAGAAAGGTCAATGGCTCTATGCAGACAATACTCCCAATAGCCGAGTGTATACTGAGTTACACTTTGATGATTTGGTCGACCGTGAAGATGTTTATGATCTGAATTATCCTGAATCAGTAAGTTTTGGTGCAACCCTTCGTTTGAAGGACTATTGTGTACATTTTTATAGTTGCTTTAGTGTTCTTATTGCTGAAAACCTTTTAAAAAGTTGTCTTTATTTTTTTGCAGTCGATGTGGTGCCCATTTGGTGAATTTTCTCGGATTGCTGGTGCTGTTGCTATTGAGTAAGCACGGTTTTATCTTCCGTTTTGTTCCAATTTGCTATGTTGATATTATTTTTTATCTGTGTTAGTAAAATGCGAACAAAATAATATTGCAATTATAAGGATGATTAAATACTATTGAACAAACACAATAATACATGGACAGAGCTCGGTTACTTTCGAGATGTAGTGTCTCTACATGATGCTCAATTTAATTTTGAGTTAATATTATTTGCATTAAATTTAACATAATCAGCTAATTCATTTAATCGCTATATACGATCCTAACAGTAAACTCTATTTTGTTAAAAGAACCTATTCCTTGACCTAAACATAAAAAGTAATTGTTAACCGTCTTCGGCCTATAAATGAACCAAACGTTCAATGTACTTTACGGGAACCGTTCGGTAGGTTTATGTTATTTTTATTAACATTCGAACGAAGGCAAACATCATTGTTTGTGCGTTTAGTTAAACAAATGAAAATGAACACATGTTTTGTACATTCGTTTATGTTCGTGAACGTTCCTTCAGTTAAATTTGTTTATAATGTACGAACATGAACGCACACATTCATTTCTTAATGAATGAACACGAACAAGAAAACCTCGTTTGTTTAATTCCTTGTGTTCTTTTGTTTGCTTGGTTAGACTTAAATGAACAAAGATGAGCATTCCCCGTTCATGTTCATTCTGTTCGTTTACAAGCCCAAATATTCTTTCACACAACAAAATAAATAATTTACTTTCTATTTTGTGCAGTGAAGTGGAATTTCCAACAACCGGATGTAAGCTTCTGATTCTCAACACATAATTCAAACATTAGTCTCACCAAAAACCTTTTAACAACAATGGTATCTTATCATCTTTTGCAGACACTGAGATTATTGGACAACATGCTGACTTCAGCGACCATTCAGCGACAGTTTCATCTGCTACTCATGTATGCCCGGTTATTGCATATGTTCACCCCCCAACCTCGAGCACAAATGTGGGTGATAATGGAGATCGGTATAATAACAATTATTATAATCATTACCGATGGCTTTATGCTAATACTCATGCCGACCATCTGCCTTCACCAACAAGGACTGATGTTGACTATCTGCCTTCGCCAACAAGGACCTATGTTGATTATCTGCCTTCGCCAACAAGGACTCATGTTGACTATCTGCCTTTGCCAACAAGGACTAATGTTGACCATCTGTCTTCGGCAACAAGGACTAATGTTGATATGCCAACATCAGGGTCTTATTTGCATCCGTTTTTTACGGGTCAAAGGTAAATCACTTGATAAGCTTTCTATATTGCCTGTTATTTATCATGAACAATTTTTTAGTTATTTTTGTGTGGTGTTTTGTTGAGGTTTTGGGCTCAAACCGAATAAAAATATTGATTATTAGTTTATTATATGGGCGTAAAATTTTTAGGCTACATTAGTTATTAATTTATTATAGATTACTTAAAATTGGCTGGTTCGATTTTTTTTTTGTTGTGTGACCAAAACCGAACTGAAAAATCGTTTTTTAAACATTAACCAAACCATCAGTTTTTACAGGATTTGGTTAGTAGGGATGAGATCTACCCGGTTTTTACAACCAGTACCGATATCGTACCGGTACTGAACCGATACCGTACCGGTATCTAACGAATACATACGGTACGATATTTGGTACCCACTTTTCTCAAATTTGGTATACCGTACTTTCAGTACCGGTATCAGTAATTTTTTTCGATATTCCAATATATGTTACAGATTGAAAAATGTAGAGGTTTTCTTGGGTATTACTTACCGGTTCTCGTATCTTTCTTTCTTGTTTTTCTATAGAAATTGATATGGTTTTTGGGACATTTTGTATGTTTTGGTATTATTGCTTCTTGATTAAGAATGAGTTTGATACGACTTTTAGTTTCTTGATTATTTTTGGTTATGAATTTCGTGTCTCAAACTCTCAATATATGGTACTTATTGAAAAACGTTTTTTTTTTGTTATTAAGTACCGATACTTGTATCTTTCGTTTTTGGTTTTCTATAGAAATAACCAATACATTCAATACGGTATTTAGTACCGAGCTTTGTTCAAATTTGGTACTGGTATTATCGATACTAGTACGATACCTCTGTCATCCCTATTCGTTAGTTCAGTTCGGTTACTTTGGTATCTGGTTATGGTGCGGTTTTGTGGCATGACGTGCCCCTAGTTGGAAGCTGTAGTTATACGATAAGTTGATTGAGATCAGGGAGCAAAAAAGCGATAACCAACAAAATCGAACCAAAAGAACTGACCAAAACTAGTAATTGACGCTTCTTTTTTGTTTTTTCTTTTTGAAAACCAAATATTATGGTTCCAGTTTTGGTTATACCTCGTTTTGAAACCAAACCGAACCACATTAAAACTGACCTGAACATAGGATCCTAACCACACCGAAATTGTTTGACTGTTAGTTATTGGATTTATGGTCTAAATTCATATTTTGGGCCAATAAGTGTGATGATTAAGTCATATTATTTATCTTTAATACAATAGTTCTCTCTAAGGTTATGCTTAATTTTATTCTGTAGTTTTTATATTTTATTAATTTTCTTTTGTGTCAAACATCATAAACCATCATGATAACCAATTTCATATTATTTCAGCAATGACCTGCTTCTGATATAAACCATATGCATTTATAATACCCTTTGGGTGGTTGCCGAACGTTGATCTGTTAAATCTAAAGATATATATTAATTTTTATTTGTGTTGTTTTTGTAGCTCTTCGACTAGAGGCCCGGGCTTTATTAACCCGGTAACAAATCATCCTCATCCGGATAGTGGTACACGCGCATGGGAACGTTCACAGGCTCTCGAGGCCTATTATCAACAACCAAGTGTGCGTAGATCCACCACTCAAGTGCATGTGAGTTCATCTTCTGACCAGGCTTGTGGCGGATATTATCCATCATCTTCTAGAAACTTCCATGATGCAGACAACTCCATGTTGCATCCATTCCACCATGTTTCGGAAAGAGATCCACCCCACCCGCACCCGTACCCATATCCACATGAGACTGGCCCGTTTCACCAGGCAGGGAGCGGGTCGTCTAGGCAGAGGCATGGTTCGGGGAGGGCTCCGTCTCGTATGCAGTATTGGTTATAAGAGATTTATTTTGGTTACCAGCTATGAAAATTTTTAACTTTTTAAGGTATTTCATATGTAGGATATTGGTACTTTTAAAATATGTTCATCTTGTGGAGAACTTTGATGTGGTCAACTTTGGACTTGAAAGTTGAAACATCAGCAGGAACTTTGTCTGTTAAATATATTGAGAATTGATAGGGTGTTTGGACTTGACATATATGGTATATCTAAATGTGTTGGCAAGTTTTGGTTATTTATGTACTTGATAGTTGAATGTGGTTGATAGGGGTGCACACGAGACGAGTTTGACTTGTTTAGCGTACGAGAGCGGCTCCTGAGTAGTTTTCCAAGTCCAAGTTAGTTAATTATTTATTATATAATTTATATACTTTTATAATTATTTAGTGAAGCTTGGCCTTAGGCTCAGTTCTTGGACAAATTTATTTTTAGGATTGAGCTCGTTTTAGTTTGATTGGGTTTAGTTTAGGGGTTGTTTGGTAGCGTTTTAATCAGTGACAGAACTATGTTGGTTGAATGGGGGTCAGCCATCTCTTGTGAAAAAAAATATATTTAGAGTTATATATGTGTGTAAATTCATCGCCCAGCTTTGTGGTGCGCGCATATAATGTATATATGTGTGAACCCTCGGGTGGGCAAAAGTGAAATTGCACAAATTTTGACGTTATTTTACTAATCTTGTGAAAATAACGTCAAAAGTGGCGGAATGTTAATCAGGCATCATGTGGTGGCGTTGATAGCCAAAAGACAAGGGTACATGCACCAATCGGCGATGGTTGAGTGTTATGTGCCTTATATCCAAGGCTTGATGCAAAACTACTATTGGGCCGAGGGTCTCACCGGAAGCAGCCTCTCTATTCCTAAAGGGTAGAGGTAAGGCTGTCTACATCTTACCACTTTACCATAGCTTTGCTATTGGTGGGATATACTGAGTACGATGATGATGATGATATGTGTTTAAATTCAGATTGACCCTGTAAAATTGTGACACCGGCCTTTGTAAATTTTAAAGCATGAGACGAAAAGAGAACTTGAGTTGAAAAGAAAAGGAATGAGATGAAAAGAAAAAAATTAGCTACCTAATTCAAGATTATAAGATATGGTGGCCTTTTTAACATTCTTGTTTGGCTACTGGATCTACATCTTTCATTGCCCATTGTTGGGCTATGGTGAAAATCATAAAATATTATATCTACTATATTTAAAATTCATTGCATACATATTTCCTATCTTTTTTTCAAAATACCTTTGTTTATAAAATTTAATTTCAATAAATTTACATGCCACATTACAATTAGATTAATGCGGCCACCTTTCCATCCCTTTATAAAGTTTATATTATATATTAGGCAAAATTAAAAGAAAAGAAACGATGTTTATTGAACTGTTCCATGGCTTCATCGGAATCGGATTCCGTTTCTAGCGAGTATAAAATGCCCTCTTCTATAATTCATTGGCGGTTGTTCCTTGTTACGCTCCGCTGGCACGTGTTTAAACAAACCATGGCAATTTCAATTTAAAAAATGCATATCGACTTCGTTATCTTTAACAACCATGCCTTAGACCAACATCAATAAAAAATCAAAGAACAATATTCGGTGACTGGCGGGGTTAATATCTATTAGTATTGTAGTACGATTTTAAATCCAAATTCAACATTTTTGGCAGTATTATATGATTTCCGTTTTTTATTTTGTGGGTTTATCTATATCCGTACTTTTAAATGTTATGATTTTGCGTAACTATTTTTGAGAAAAGTGTGTAATTGATCTTTGAATGCAGACCTTTGTATGCCGTTTGTATAATCTGCTTTGATGATTTTTGGTTTATCTAAACCTTCAGATAACATTGACTATTTAACATCAATTATAATAAGTTAATACATATGTGATAGAGATTATGTTATAGCTATATTTAAAAAAATAAAAACCTGTATAAAACAACTTTATACATATTGTATTTTAAATATCCATTAATATTTTGTTCAATTATCTTTTCTTAAATGACCCAACCCGATTTAACCCGATCGAAACGATCGAACATAATAAAAAAAATTATATACCGATTTGACCTTACCCGAATTGTCAAAGTGGACTGAAAAAAAAATTATATATCCATAGTTAACTGAGTATCGGTCTAAAAAAAATTAAAAAATCTGACCCTGTAAGAAAAATCTTTGGTATACCACTGCTTTTAATGATAATTAAGATGTGACTTCTTGATGGTTCATATTAATAGTTAAAAGGTAACCTGAAGTCTGAATGGTTAAGATGTTACCTCTTAATGGTTACTTTTTAACCATTCTATCTCTTAAACATTAAAGGATAGATTAAGAAGCTATCAAGCAGCCTTTTAGTTTGAGTTTTTTAACAAGCCGATCTCAAGTAGCTCATGATTGGTTTGAATCATTTAGTCTTTAGACCCTTACCGGTGGAATTTCTAGCACAGATTGAAGATTCAGTTTATATTGTTACGAACTTGAGTTTTGAGTTGATTCGGCTTGGCTTGACTGACTCTGTCTATTATTTTCTTTTTGAGTTAGGAAAGAGGTAATTTTTGTTATCTTTATTGGTATGTAATAGTTTATTCAAAACCTTTTATTTAACCTTTAAAAAAATTAATATTTTATATTAGCAAATTATTAGAAAAACTCTTATAGCTTAGGCTGAGGGGTGTGAGGGGCTTTAATGGGGGCTCTAACCAAGAATATTATGACGTGTGGCAGAGAGAGAAATGAATAAAGGGGTGTTGGAGCCCCTGGCCCTGGTGTGTAGGGGCTCCAGCAGGGGCTCCAGCGAATTTTTTTTTTATTTTTTTATAAATATATTCAAATAACGTATTATTAAAAAAACTCATAAATTATTAAAAAAAACACACATTAATAAAAAAACACATTAATATCTAAAAATAAAATAAAAATTAAAGTACTAAAAAAACATTATTCTTATTCTTCGGCTTGGTCTTCTTCGATCAACCTCTTTCGGATACGTTCCTTTTGCTTTTCCATTAGCATTTGATCGACCAGATTTAGGTTACTGAAGTCTCTAGTAAGAAAGTCCAAATCTCTCATTCGACTTTTTTCCTTTTTGTCATAAGAGACCACCTCCATGGTTTTGTTGAATTTATTGAGGGATTCAACAAGATTGGCGATGTTTACGGCTTCCCCCTTAGCCGGTTTTTTCCCCTTGGCGTCCCTTCCCAATGGCCGCCTCCTCGGCGGTGAAGACGTTTCCTCCTCCGCAATGTTTAGGTCGAATCCAACGCGGAAATCTGCCCCGGTTGAAGTGCTATACGCTCCAGACGAACTAGTTTTAGTCCGTTTCGGCCCTACTTCCGCTTCAAAGTCCGGCGCCACCAGCTCAACCCACTTGGAACACCTTTTCAACCTCTCCCACAACTTTAAATCGTCCCACGTCTTCACCATCCCATACCTCCGCAAACACTCCTGCTTCCACTCTTCGACCGTGAAATTGTAAACCGGCAAATCATCACTGCCACTTGGTCTCATACGACCGCTGTTCCTGTTGAAAAGATTAGTAAACAAGCCGACAAATTTTTTGATTTCGGACCACCGACCCGAAATCATATCGGCGTTCCGCTCTGTACTCCCAACGAGCATGTAGAACGTCTCCCTAACCTTTGTCCAAAAAATCTTGCTCTTTTGGTAGTCGGCTGCAAAATGAATAAATAAATTAGATTTCCATTTAAATTTTTTATTTAACTTTTTTATTAAAAATCATTTTTAAAAACGTTAAAACAATTACCGCAACGCCGATCCTCAGAAATGACTATCCAAGCCCGACACAAGGCTTCCTTCTCATCCGATGACCACGGAGTGGCTTTCCGTTTCGTCCTCGGAGTTGAAGCCGGTCCCGACCCATCCGTTGCAACTTGTTTTTTCCGGTGGACGCGTCTTTTTGGTCTCGTAGCTTCACCGTGTGATTCTTGTGTCTCCGGAACAACAAAGTTAGGAGACGGTTGTGTGTTGGATGGTTGAAAGCCGGATGATTCTTGCGGCTCCGAATAAAACATCGGTTGGTGCGGTGACGACCATAAATCGTCGTCAAGATAATCTGAATCAAGGTTTGGGAACCAATTTCCAGCTATTTTTTTTAAAAAAAGTTGAGAAGATGAATTGATTTTGGGTGAAGGTTTGAAGTTTTGGTATAAAAATGGGTGAAATGGAGTATAATTATATAGGAAAATATTTTTTTTTAATATTTAAGAGCCCAACGGCTCTTTTCTAAACCCAATGCAAGATTCTCTCTCTCTCTTCAGCCGCTAACCAGCTCACGCCTCTCTTTTTTTTTCCGTTAGCGCCCCGGTGGTGTGGTGTTACCGCCTGGGGGCGCGAGCGGAGGGGCTCTAGCGCCCCCGTTGAAGCCCCACACCCCTCAGCCTTATGATGTAAAAAAAAGTAATGTTTGTTTATTCGATCGGTAAAACCTGAATGTTACAGCGACTAGTTTTGATTATATTGATGGGAATTCGGTCAGTCCCTAAAAATTAACACAAATAATTATTTAAAACCAAAAAGAAAAAAAAATGTGGCCTAAGTTGACCAATAGCTTTCTTGCGGTCGGTAAAACCGGATTTCAGTAGTAGAAGTAACTGAAATATAAATTCGCCAACCCAAATACAACAAATGAACATATTAAAAGAAACCCGCGCATTACATTGAGGAACCAACGCGTATTTAGTCGGTATCGGGTTACGACTCTGAAACTAAACCAAAAGAAAATTCCGCAACAAAATTATAAAAATAAAAAACAGAATACAACCTTTAAATTCTGGCAAGAAACAGACGCATCTTGTATGGACACCTCGGCACTACATAGTAAAAAAATAACAAAATGTCTTAAATAGAATAAATTTTCAAAAAAAAGAAAAAAAAAACAAAAGTTCAACGCCCATATAGACCAATTAGTTGCAAGAAACAGACGTTAATAACACACCCTACTTCAATATTCATACACTATCTATACGACTCGTATAGCTTATACGAGTCCTATAGATATCCGTACACTGACAACTACCAACTTTTTGAAAAAGGTGTTTGACCAAATTATTATACGAGTCGTATAGCTTATACGAGACATTGCTGGTTTCCATACGAGTTTTATAGCCTATACTACTCGTATAATCCTCATACACCCTCTTTACGACTAGTATAGTCTATACGAGTCATTTTGGATCACCACACACCCTTCTCAGACCGTACATACCATCTTTTCAGATGTGTATGCAACTATTTAGATAATGTTTGACTAGACTTAAGACTTATACGAGTAGTATAGTCTATACAACTCGTTAGTTCAGGGTACCATGTCTAGGAATGACCATTTTTATACGAGTAGTATAGTTTATACGACTCGTATATGCAGGGTAATTAGTTATTTAACACGATATAGTATTCAGTAAATTATTTGACGCGAAACAAGATTCCACCGTTAATTATATGGCACGACATAATATTCTAACCAATCAATATATATATATATATATATATATATATATATATATATATATAGTTTCATTGCATAGTATTCTAATACATAAAAAATTTAATAATAAAAAAAACGAGTAAGATATGTCATTTTCTGATGATGACAATCAAGACGATTGTGTTGGTGAAACTTCCGACAATGTCTCACCATTTTCAACCAATGAGGTATAAAATAATTTTATAAATTATGTTTCTATTATTTTATATTTGGCGATATTGTTTTTAACAGAACGTTAAATTTGTTTTCAGTTGTTTTCGTCTGTCGACGAACTTAAGGACTGAGCGAAAACAATAGGTCGTGAAGTTGGTGTTGTCGTTGTAACCTAACGGTCGAAGACAAACGCTGGTGGAGAAGTTGTTAAAGTTTGGCTAATGTGTGATCATGGCGGGTCATACAATTGTACTGCGACAGCTAGGCGTTCTGGTACAATTAAAACCGGTTGCAATTTTAGCTTAACTGGCAACTATTTGCGACAATACAATGGTTGGAGGTTGCGTGTGGTTGATGATACACACAACCATGAACTCGTTCAACATTTCTAGGGTCATGTGTGCGCAGGCAGAGTTACTCCTGTTCAAAAGGTTATGGTACATGATATGTATCGAAACCGAGCGCCGCCACATGACATTCTATGTAATTTAAAGTCTAAGGATGAAAGAAATGTGGCATGCATCAAAACCGTGTACAATGAAGGGCAAAAGATCCGTAAAGAGGACCGCCGAGGAAGAAACCTGATGGAGGTTCTTTTTAATTTGTTGCAAGACACGACTTATATACACAACCATCGCACAAATCCTTCCACAAATGCCCTGAAGTAATTATTCTTCATTCATCCAACATCGTATATGATATACCGTGCATTCCCGCATGTGTTGGTGATAGACACAACATACAATACAAACGTACACAAGATGCAGTTTGTACAAATCGTTGGTGTAACTTCAACTAGCAAGACCTTTCATATAGCAATGACAATTATATCTAATGAAAAGGAGGATAATTTCACGTGGGTGCTAACGATGCTAAAGACGACGTTAGACAACTGCATGATGTCACGTGTGATATTAACAGATTGTGATCTTGCCCTGATGAATGCCTGCGAGACTGTCTTCCCGAATGCTGCCAAACTACTATGTAGATGGCACATCAATGAGAACGTAAAAAAGCATTGCAGGCAAAGCTTTGCTACCGTTGAAGAATACGAACAGTTTCTTGGTTGATGGAACTGGTTGGTTAAGTCTAGCCCTCTCTCTGAATACGGGTCAAGATACAAGCGACTTTATGATACCTTGATTGACACCACAAAAGTAATTTATCTAGTTCTCATATTAAGTGTTTGTTATAACTTGATTCAAGAGTTGTTTGTTATTTGTCATATTTATTGATTTTTTTTTCAGGAGTACTTGATTATGTTAACACCAACTGGCTCGATATGTATAAAGAAAAGTTTGTGTCTGTGTGGATAGACCAAAATCTAAATTTTGGTAATACCACAACGAATCGAGTTGAGAGCGCACACTCTCTTCTAAAAAAACACATGGTGACCCGGAACTCTACGCTTGATAAACTGTGGGTATTATCGATCGAATCATGGTGAGCCAGCTAAAAGCCATAAAAGCAACCTTTGAAGAGAGTCGTAAAAAGAAAATGAATCACCACAACATACCACTTTTCAATGAGTTACGCCGTCATGTTTCTGGTAAAGCTCTAGATATATTATTGGGATGAGCTTAATCGGGTCAACAAGTTGATGGAGTCTGGTAGAGCGTGCGGGTGTCATGTTCGCACAAGTTATGGTATGCCATGTGCATGTATGATTTCAAAGTATTTGACTTCAGATCATACCATTCCTTTGGATTCGATAGATATATATTGGAGGAAGTTGGATTTCGATTCGTTATTTGTTGACGAGGATGAAGGTCTTGACTCAAAAGCTAACGAGCTGGTAGAAGAATTTGTACAACAATTTAAAAAAGAGTCAAAGGGCGGAAAAAAAAGTATGTTGTCAAAGTTTCTTTCACTAGTAATGCCAGCCTCATCAACCAGTCAACAACCAGAAGTCCAGAAACTTAACCGTGGGCGTCCACCGACAAAGTCTAAGGAAAATAGCAAAAGCGATCCCCCCTCAAACGCGGTAATTCTACATCATTAAGCGTTGATGAAATCATGCCCAACCAGGAAGACCCTTCAAGACACAGTTCCTTTGTCGGTGTCAAAAACAACGCTAGACACAATTCTTATTTTGGTAGCCAAGAAAATGCGAGACACAGTTCTTATATGGGTAGCCATGACAATGAGAGACATAGTTATGTGCCGGTTTCTTAGGTGAGACATTACCATCACAAGTATTTAGAGCAAGTTCAGTACATTCTTCAACCGTATGTTTCACATATACAAGATGTTGCTCCTGATGGAAATTGTGGATTTCGGTCTACGGCTGTTGCTCTAGGTCGTCTTGAAGATGACTGGATCCATATACGAAATGAACTTATACAAGAGATGACGAGTAATTGGAATGTGTACATCCATGTATTCGGTGACGTTCGTTGTAATAGAGTATTTAATACCCTGCATTGGTCAAGCTATGGAATGGCTCCACGAGAACGCTGGATGGAAATGCCGTCCACAGCTTTTATGATCGCTAATAGGTATGGGGTGATCGTTCACGCATTGTCAATAGATGAACGTAACAATTCTACAATTTTTCCATTGTTGCATCGTCCTCAAGAAATCCTAGATCATGCTGCCATTTCCATTCTAAATGCCGACGATTGTCATTTTGTGGTTGTTAAGTTTAAAGGGATATACCCGATGCCGACAATTAATTCTTATTGGAAACATTACAGGCATGAAATGGTAAGAGGTTGGGAAGACTTGTATCGGCTGCGCATAAAAATGTTTACAGATCTGCAAACACAATGCCAAACTGATTATGAAGACTTAGGATGATGTATGTTATGTATATTATATTTTGATAGTGTGGTCTATCAACTTTTTTTAGTATGTTGTATTTTAATTTGATTGGGAAATTTTATGCCAAATATAAACTTTAAATATAAAAAATCTACAATGACAGCGACATTGAAAATTAGATTGCAAACCATTATATCAAAACGGTTAAAATTGGTTGCAAAACCATTACATCATACATAAAACCCATTACATATAAACATAACCGCGCCACTAACTCAAATTTTAATACATAACAATGGCAATTATAAGCACTATGAAGAAACTCCAGCTCATAATCAGTTGATGCTTCAATTTCTGTTTTTCTGCAATACTGTGACACTCGTCAATTTCAGGTTAACTCCGTTAACTCAAACTCCATCAATTCAAACTTAAGATCACTGGATCTATAACGCACATCTCATTACATTTAAAATAAGGTTTTAAATGACGCTTGACAAATTACTACATGTGTAGTCTTTCGGGATTGCATCGAAACGCAAACGAGTTGACGCAAATCATTGGTGAATAAACGAAAAACAACAAAACAATAATTATGTGATAATTATGTGTTAGACTTATGTGTTATGTGATAACATTGTACGAAACGTTAACTCAAGATGCAAACAAGTTACTTTATGCTAGAAAAGTAATAATTAGAAGTTGAGGGGGCCTTGATGTAACATATTATTATTAATAATATTAAAAACCCTAACCCCTCCCTCTCTCTCTCTAACCCGATTGGCCAGCCCCCCCTCCCCTCTCTTTGCGATCGGGGGAGGGGGGGGGGGGGCTGGCCAATCGGGTTAGAGATGCTATGATCTGTTGGATAGAATAATCTTTCAAGTAGAATTCTTTCTTGATGAAACTAGCTGCTAAACTTTGTGAAAATACATGAAACGTGCTAATTGCTAGATAATTGTTATGTTTTGACCAAATTGCCCTTGCGGGGAATAATTGCTAGTAATGTACACCATTAACACTTGACACGTAAATAGTTGTTCACACACGTAACGTATCACTAATGTGCTTGTTGAGACACACACGATTCACAAACGAAACACGAAACGTATCTTGTGCATAGGTATTATGTGCCGAGTCTAGAGACTCGATAATAGTTCCGACACTTAGAAAATCTCCTTGTTGTATTAGAACGCTAGCGAGAGTTTTTCTGTGACGCGCATCACTTGGGTGACTTGTTTTTGGAATTCTTCGCAAACAGTGAGTTTCACATTTCCCCTTTTTAACTCTTTTAAACGCTTTTCACATGGGGGAGAATACATACTCCGAAACGCTTTTAGATTTTGTTATTAGATTATATATCACTTGTAAAGGCTAAGTGGCAAACGAAACAACGGAAGTCCTTCACACATCGAACCGTTTAGTATTGGATAATAGCGAGTCACTGTTGAGTAGTACTACTGGGTTTGACAAACCCCACCCAATGCTAAGCTCGACTGGAGGTCGAGTGGGTGTAATCTTGGCTAAACACATTACCATGGTCGGGATAGACCTGGTGGCAAGGCACATGATAAACAGTCAGCTTCGGTGTCGAACACTTAGTAATACTTGCTTTATAGGCTAGCTACCTATAGATATATAATTGATTTAATACTATCTGGTAACGCAAAAGGCTAAACGCAAAACGCTAAACGCTTTATTTTATATAAACTTGTGAACTCACCAACCTCGTGTTGACACTTTTAGTATGTTATTCTCAGGTAGCCGAGGCGGGGGCGCGGTATAGGATCATGCATTAATTTGAACGTTACTGTTTATGCAAACTTGTTTTAAACTATTGTTATTGGGTTTTAAGTCGTCCTGCGTGACGCAACGCTTGGCTTATGGTTTTTACGCTTCCGCACTTATTTACACTTAAATGTTTTCGTGTTTTGAAAACTTTATTTATGGTTTGATTGTAACTAACGTTCCGATCCTGTTAGTTCACACCCTCTGACGGTAAAACTCCGTTAGTGGATTTTGAGGGTGTGACAGATTGGTATCAGAGCCATTGGTTATAGAGAACTAGAAATTTCATGCATACTAGACTATAACCACAACGACCCATTAGTTATAATTATACGCACTGCATATATATTTTGCTTAGTCTCTCGTTATCTTATCTCTTTACCTCATTCACTCATACGCGCGCATACATGACTTACCTGTAGGGATGTCGACGCTACCATCACCATCATTCGATCAGATAACTCATGCTCATGGGAAGGAACCGTAGTTACCTGCCTCCTCGCCACCCCGAGTAGTCCCGGAGCTAGAAGCCCCTGCACCGAAGAGGTATCGCTTATTTGGAGGCATGTACGAAGACGAAGTTAGCTGGGATTGGTACCCGAATATGATCAGGCGTATGGTCTATCGCGAACAAGTTCCCCCACTACCTCACCCGAGTCGTCCTGCTTACCCCAACACCCTACCACCCATAACCGAACCTGTAGAGCGTGTTCTCGCAGCTGTTGTCTCTTGCTTAGAGCGTGACGTGGGTTTTATGCGCTCGACGAGAGAGAACGTTTCAGGATTGTTAAGAGATGGAACCGAAACTAAGGAGGAAATCTCCCGCCTGACAGCGGCTATGAAGGAAATGCAAGATGCTAGCGTTCAACAGATGAAGATTATGAGAAAAATGCAAGCCGAGATGATAGACTTGCAAGAGCAACTCCAGGTGGCAAGGACCCGAACCGAGATAGCTTTAGAGCGTTGCAATGTATTACAAATGCAAATTGCTCAGAACGCAGTGGAACCTGAGGCGGAGCCTGAGGAGTATCCCGAGGAAGATCCCGAAGAGGAGCCTGAGGAGGATCCCGAGGAAGACCCCGAGGAGGAACCCGAAGAGGAACCGGAGGAAGAACCGGCTGAGCCAGAGGCACACTCAGAGGTGTCCTCAGACGATGACATCTAAGGATGATAACACCTAGATGGAGGGGTTGTCTCCATCCAAACTATTATTTTCTATGATTTTAAGGATTGATTTTAAATACTTTGTAGCGAATACAACGGTTTTAATCATGAATTATTATTTAGATTATTATATGGTTGTGATGTGATGTTTGCTTCTTTTATTTTTCTTTCCTACCTATCTTTTTATTACATGTATGGTGTGTGCATATGAAACCGAAAATTCATGTCAAACATTTTATGCTGTGATTCTAGGAAATGGCAGGAATAAACGCTGGGCACGGTCGCGGTAATATCAACTTGACTGCAGCAGAACTCCAAACTCTGCTGAATGACCACGCGGCGGCCGCTCTAGCCGCACATGTTCAGAATCAAGCTGGAGGTCCGACTGGAACGTGTACTTTCAAGAACTACCTGGATTGCAAGCCCAATTCGTTTAAGGGCACGGAGGGAGCTATAGGTTTCCTGCGTTGGGTTGAGAATGCCGAATAAGCGTTTGAGATGTGTAATTGTCCACCTGCCAGTAGGGTCAAATTTGCTGCTGGAACACTGGAAGATCCTGCTCTTACTTGGTGGAACTCAAATGTGCAAATTCTTGGATTAGAATTGGCGAACGCTATGAACTGGGAGGAGTTCAAGAATATGATGCGGGAAGAGTATTGTTGGTACATGTGTGTCAGTAGTTCATAGTCTAGCATTTGTAATCGAGTCTGTAATGCAATTATGTTTTGATTATGTTTATATTTGTAATACGCGAAGTTGTCAACAAGTTCGCTATGGCGAACTTGTTGAATCAGCGAAGTTATTGACAACTTCGCCTATGGCGAAGTTGTCATGTTTATATACTGTTTCAGCCGAAACAGTTTGTGTTGGTCGTTTAGGGTTTCGTTTCAGTTGTTCACTTCGTGTGCTACGTGTCATTGTCTGTAATAGTGACCTCAGGTCACGTGTTCGTTATCAATATAACGTGTTTGGTTTATTGCTTGTGTGTTCGATCTCTACATACTCTACACTCGTATCTACCTACGCAGGGATTCCGCACCTGCGTTGTTAGCGACATCCCGTGTACGATCCGTCCAGGAACCTACAATTGGTATCAGAGCCATCGGCTCGATTGTGAGGTTCGGGATTTCACGCGGGTGTAGAAAACGTCTCGTTTGACCTATTCGCGGGACGTGTTTTTGTTGGGATTGTGTTTTGCTCGTGCTTGACAGTCATTTTCAAGCCATTGCATTGATCGGAAACTGCTGGATTGACGAAATCAGATCTGAACAGTTTCCTTGTTCATCGGGCGAAGTTACCGTTCTTCGGGCGAAGTTACCATTCTTCAGGCGAAGTTGCCGTCACTGGAATTAGGGTTTCGGCGAAGATATAAGGATTAGCGAAGTTAACCACAACTTCGCTTACCTCATAAGTTCGCCTTAGCGAAGTTATCCGCAACTTCGCTTTTCACCCAAGTTCGCTTACCTCCTAAGTTCGCTCATTCTAAGCGAAGTTATTTTTAACTTCGCCAAGTCAAGCGAATTTAAGACCCAGCGAAGTTCTCTTTTCAGCGAAGTTAACTTTCAAGCGAAGTTACTCTTAACTTCGCCTACTGAGCTGTTTTAATATTTTTTTTATTTTCAGGTTTTTCAGGTTTCGCAAGGATGTCGTCAATTAACATCTCCGATTTGGTCAAGATGGAAGTAGAAGCGGGGTCAGCCACTAAGGCCCCGAGGTTGATGAAAGGAACTGACTTCGTGGCATGGAAGGACAGATTCATCCAATACATTAAATACCAGGATGCCAAAATGTGGGTGTGCATCCAGGATGGATATATCCCTCCAACTATGCAATACGAAGGCCGTGACGTGGTTAAGAAGTACAGCAAAATGGAGGATGAAGAAAAGAAAATGTATGAGGCTGAGAGCAAGGCCCATGCAGCTATAACAATGGCACTTCCTCAAGAGGTTCTCCACACTTTCAGAAAGTACACTTCTGCGAGAGAGCTTTGGGATGCTCTTGAAAATAGATTCGAGGGGAATGTGGGTATCCGTGCATCAAAGATCAAACTCTTAAAGACCCAGTTCTCCGTCTTCAAATTTTTGAAGAACGAATCACTGGATGATATTATCACCAGATACTATCATCTAATGACAGAGCTTAGCAATTATTCGATTGCCTATCGAGAAGAAGAGATTGTTGAAAAGCTTCTCGATGCTCTCCCACCGAAGTGCGAAATGTACACCGTTCTTATGAGGGAAGACAGAGACTTTCCAAATTATGATCTGGAAACAGCAGTAAACAAGCTCAGAACTTATGAGCTTAATATGGTTCGAAAAGAAACACCAACAGATCAGATACAAGACCCTGGTATGTATGGTGCAAAGGTTAACTCAGGCTCAAGTTCGAGGCCTGAATCTGCTGCTTTTTACTCGAAAGGGGAGTCAGGTCCTGACTCTTCTCATGAAGGAAACGTTTCTGTGAACATGAACGGTGATGTCTGTTTCGTTGCTGGAGGATCAAGTACTTCAAAGCCTCAAGCATCCTCAAGTGGTTTTTCTGCAAATGCCTCAAGCAATAATTATTCCAAGATGCCTATGAGTGTAAAATCTGCTGAAGAGCAGTTTGCAGTCTATGCATCATTTATTGCTTCCTACGAAAACTACATCCAGGGGAAGATTGTGGACCCCGCTGTACTGGATGAGGACTACGACCAGATCGATGCTGATGATCTGGAGGAGATGGATTTGCAATGGCAAATGGCAATGATTGTGAGGCGTGTAAAACGGTTTATGAACAAAACTGGGAGAAAGTTTGTTGGTGGTAGGCCCGGGTTCGACAAATCCAAGGTAAGGTGCTATAATTGTCAACAGTACGGGCACTTTGCCAAGGAATGCAGAAATGAGAGGGTTGAACGAGGACAAGGTCGGCCTACACAACACTCTGGAGTTAATAGAGAGATTAATGCCATGTTGACCAGAGAGGCAGGTGAATACAACTGGAACCTGCATTCAAGTGGTTCGGGTGAGCAAGCGAACATGGCTGAGTCTGAAGTTGAAGAATGTGAGAAGGTTGTTGGAAATGAGAAAGCTAATGAAGAAGAAACCGCTTTCATGGCAGATGACAAGGATAATTGCTCCGAGGTAAGTACTAAGAATATTTGTACTAGTTGTGAGAATTTGTCTGAGCAACTCACTACGATAACTGATCAGTACGTCCGTTTAGATGCTGATTTTAAAACTATTAAAGAAGATCACCATTTTACGAAAGCAAGAGAAACAAGTTATAAAATTAAAATAAAAGCATGTGAAAAAGACATTCAAAGCCTAAAAACTAAACTTGCTGAGAAAATTGAAATAATTGATCTTAGTTATGAAGTTTTAGAAGAAAAAACTAAAGTGATTGCTGATCGGGATAAACAGATTGCTGACCACCAGGTGAAGGTGGTGGAACTGAACCGCAAACTTGAGCAGTTCAGGAATTCCTCGGCCATCCTTGATCACCTCGTGAGTGATCAAGGTACCTCTACAAAGAGGGGAGGAATCGGATATCACGAAGTTCCACCACCCTTTAACCACAACTATACCTATAATCCGAGTGTTCAGAAATCTGTTGATTTCGAGGTTACTCAGACAACTCCCATCAAGCTTACAAATATAGAACCAAGTGTTAGCTGTGGCGAAACGAGTACGCCTGTTTCTAGTGTGAATATTTCTGTTTCGAGTCCAGTCTCATCGGATTCGGATAAGTTGTCCGAATCTGGTCAGACAAAAGAGAAGGTAGGGTTACCCACCGGTGGAGATAAAAGTAAAATTTCTAAAAAGAGTTCTCCACTCAATCCGTACGTCCCACCTTATGTGAGACGAACGGCTGGTAACACTGCCTCTACATCCAAACCAACATTTGACAAGAAAATGGAGAGTCGATGTTGCTTTAGATGTAACAAGTTAGGCCATCTAGTTGCAGATTGCCCTTTGAAGCCGAGATTCAGAGGTGTGAATCCAAATAAAACTGAGCATAAGCGTCATTTTGTTACTGCTAAAAATGAAAACTTTACAAAATGCCAAAATGTAAAGAATTCAAGTTTTCATAAAAACAAACCTCAGTTTTACAACCAAACCAGAAGATATAACACTTACAATTCACAAAGGTTTGGAAGGCATTACACTCAATCTGCAAGGAGATTCCCTAACAGGACTTACAGAAATTATCCTGATGCTAACTTGAGAAAGCCAGGGTACGGGACGTATCGATCCAAGACCAATTGGTCTTGGGTCCCAAGATTCTAACTCTTTGTTTTATTGTGCAGGAACAGTTGAACAGGGCTGCCAACAATCTTTGGATTGTAGATAGCGGCTGTTCCCGGCACATGACAGGCAACAAACACTTGTTGCAAGACTTAAAACCTGTTCAGGGAGCAAGAGTTAGTTTTGCTGGTGAGAGCGGTGGAAGGATTACCGGTAGAGGAACTGTGTCGAATGGGAGAATGACACTTGAGAATGTAAACTTTGTGGAGGAGTTAAAGCACAATCTGCTGAGTGTGTCGCAGATTTGTGATAAAGATTACACTGTCCATTTCACGAAGAATGAAGCGATAGTATTGAAGCCTGGTTTTCAGATACCAGACGAATGGATAGTAATGAAAGCTCCACGTGAAACAAATACATATGTGATGGACATGAGGTCTACTGAAATGGCCACTGGAGAATCCTGTTTAATGACAAAAGCAAGCGAATCAGAATCAGAATTATGGCACAGGAGAATGGGACATATTCATCTTCGTAAGATGAACTTCATTGTCAAGAATGGGCTTGTGATGGGCGTTCCCTTAAAAAGTTTTAACTTTGAAGACAAATGTATAGCATGCAAGAAGGGAAAGCAACACAAGAAATCCCATCTCACCAAGAAGATTAATTCTATTGCCGGTACTCTAGAACTACTTCATATGGATCTCTTCGGTCCAGTGAATGTAAAAAGTCTAGGTGGTACTTCTTACTGCTTGGTGATAACTGATGACTACTCGCGATACTCGTGGGTATATTTTCTGAAAACAAAAGACGAGACAACTCAGATGGTGAAGAATCTAATTACAAAAGTTGAGAACGTCATGAGTAAATCAGTTAAATACATCAGAAGCGACAATGGGACAGAGTTCAAGAACTTTGAAATGGAAATCTTCTGTCTTCAGAAGGGAATTGAACATCAGTACAGCGCTCCTTATACTCCACAACAGAATGGAGTGGCTGAAAGGAAGAACCGAACGTTAATTGAAGGAGCCAGAACTATGCTGGCAGACTCGAAGCTTCCTGTGATGTTCTGGGCTGAAGCAGTTGCTACAGCCTGCTATGTTCTGAATAGGGTGTTAACCGTTAAGAGACTTGGAAAAACTTGTTACGAGCTTATGCACGGAAGGAAGCCCAACTTGTGCGGTCTTGAACCATTTGGGTCTCCTTGTTCGATTTTGAAGACTAATTCGAAATTTGGTGAAGTAGCCGATGAGGGAATCCTAGTCGGTTATGTTGTTGGGACTCCCAACAGACGGGTCTTCAATACGTCGACTTGCAAGGTGGAGGTGGTTTGTAACACCGACATTACTAGTTACCAACCGCCAAAACCAAGCAATGAACCTGCTGAGCTTTTCGACTATGTTAAACTTTTTAAGTCGTTTAACGTACCTGATTTGGAAATTTCTGAAGAAGACGAAAGAGCTGTGACGAAGATGATACTTGATGAGGAAGAGAATCTATTGCAACATCAGATGTTTGAGAAATCTCAACCTTCCACATCAAATCCTATCGATACCCCTGCGGCCTCAACTGAAGAAGAATTTATTAATCCTTTTCACTCTCAACCAGAAACAACCATAGATGAGATCTCTTCAAATTTGGAAGATAATTTGCATGTCGGTGCTGTTCCGACCACGAGAATTCACAAAGATCACCCATTGGAGAATATTATAGGTGATGTGTCCTCCAGTGTTCAAACCAGAAGTAGCTTGAATGAGCACACATGTGTTTATACAAGCATTAAAGAAACGGGTATAATGAACGAATGTTTGTACTCCTGCTTTATAAGCCAAATTGAACCAAAGAACTATCAAATGGCTTTAAAGGACAGCTCGTGGGTCGAAGCCATGCAAGAAGAGTTGGCTCAGTTCAAGAAAATGGAAGTTTGGACTTTGGTTGAAAAACCAAAGAATGTGCATGCTATAGGCACAAAATGGGTGTTCAAGTGTAAGAGAGATGATAAGGGGATTATCGTAAGAAATAAGGCGAGGCTAGTTGTTAAAGGTTTTAATCAGCAAGAGGGTATTGATTACAATGAGGTGTTCGCCCCTGTCGCCCGGTTAGAAGCGATTCGATTGTTTTTGGCGTTTGCTGCATTTAAAAAGATGAAGGTATTTCAGTTGGATGTGAAGAGCGCGTTTCTAAATGGGAAAGTTGATGAGGTTGTGTATGTTGAGCAACCTCCGGGTTTTCCTTACCCAGACTTTCCTGATCACGTATACAGGTTGAGCAAGGCGTTATATGGGTTACATCAGGCACCTCGTGCCTGGTATTCAACGTTATCGGACTACTTGCTGGAAAATGGTTTTGAAAGGGGATTGATTGACAGTACGTTGTTTGTGAAGAGAGAAGGATGTGACTTCCTACTGGTTCAAGTCTACGTGGATGATATCATTTTTGCTGCATCAAGAGTATCCATGTGTCAGGATTTTGAGGCTGTCATGAAGAAACGATTCGAGATGAGTGCTATGGGTGAACTAACTTTCTTTCTAGGATTGCAGGTTGATCAGAAGAAGGACGGGATGTTCATTCATCAAACGAAGTACGTTCATGATGTGCTGAAGAGATTCAAGATGGAGGACAGTTCTCCATATGATACTCCAATCTGCGTCAATCACAAATTGGGTGCTGAATCAGATGGTGACGCAGATGTGGACCCAACTCTGTATCGGGCGATAATAGGTTCTTTAATGTATTTAACTGCTTCTAGGCCTGATATAATGTTTGCTGTTTGTCTTTGTGCTCGTTTTCAGGCAAACCCAAAGGAATCTCACATGAAAGGTGTGAAGAGGATTTTGCGGTATCTCAGAGGCAAGCCGAAACTAGGGTTGTGGTACCCAAAGGGAGGAGACGTTGAACTGGTGGCATATACAGATTCTGATTATGGGGGATGCAATCAGAGTCGGAAGTCAACAACAGGAGGCTGTCAGTTTCTTGGAGGAAGATTAGTTTCCTGGCAGTGCAAGAAACAGACATCAGTTGCAATTTCAACATGCGAAGCTGAATACATGGCAGCATCCAACTGCTGCTCTCAGGTTTTGTGGATTCAGCAACAATTACGCGACTATGGTCTGAATTTCTTACTCACTCCTATTTTAATTGATAACACTGCCGCCATCTCAGTAATTAACAATCCCGTGAAGCACAGTAAAACTAAGCATATTGACATTCGTCATCACTTCATACGGGATTGTGCTGAGAAGAAACTGATCAAGATCGAAAAAGTTGATACACTTGAAAATTTTGCAGACTTGTTTACAAAAGCGTTTGATAAATCCAGATTTCAAAACCTAATTGAGCTGAACGGGATGATCAATCCCGAGTAACCATGTCTTTGTGTTTAATTTATTTAAAAAAAAAATATATGTGTCATTATTGCTTAAAATTAGTCGGTTACCTCAGTTTGATGGACATATCCTCGGATATGTTTTGGTCCTCGTTTCGACTTAGAAAATGAGGATAGCCATTAACCGGAAGACTGAAAGTGACCGGGGCAGTTATGACGTGTGTTCTTCAGTTGCTGAAAATTAGTCGGTCATTCTTAGTAAGAAGGACACATACTTGTATGTGGTCGGTCCAGTTGATCCATTGGATCTTCAGGATTGCCGTTTACCTGACGACTTTGACGTGATCGGGGCGATTGAAATCAAAATTTTATAGGGAAATGAAATTACTTTTCAAGTCTATTACTTCGTAAGAAGTTCTTTGCTGTGTTTAACAGAAAATTGATCCAACCTTGGAAAATGATATATATACTGATTGTGTGTGCTTAACTAGTGAAGTTATTAGGCTTAAAAGGCTTTAGAACAGTCATTGTATGTCATGGTAATTTTTATGGTGCGTAAAAGTGTATGTGATACTAACTTAAACTACTCGAATTTACGTGGAAACTCCTTAAGAGTTTTGTATGTCTTCATACATATCTTTCCGAATGATAGGCAGAAAAGCGACTACCCAGTCATACACGAGCCCGTGAGTGTTCTGATTCCCGTAAAGGAAGCATTTCAAGACACTGCAGTGATCCAGATTCGGGACTTGCAGTGGTTTAGTACTCCGAAGTCTATAAGTATGTATGGTTAAAAAAAAAAAAAAAAAAAAATGTGTATATTTTCAGTACTTATGAGTCATAGTCACAATCAAGACTTCTCAATTCTGGAGTAGGAAGAGAACGGGAAACAGACAACGAGTATATACAAGTTAATCAGACACTATGGGTCGAAGTCAATTCGGGGTGACTTGGGTATAGCCAAATACGCTTTGAGAATAGATAGAAGACATCATTATCTCTGAGTTGTTGCCCACTTAAAATTTTGAGCTTAACTGAACCTTAATCCGTATCACAGAAACGATGAAAACCATTTAAGTTATTTACATGCCTACAACCTGTTTCTCTATGTCATAATACAGCTAAACACGGATCCAAGTGACAGTCACGTAGTTAGTATGATTCCTGTTAGGATCTTTTCTAAAAACGTAGTGGTCCCTGACTAGACTGAAATTTGATCCCTTATTTCGTTAAATTTTATAAGTTTTTCTATTTTTGTGGTTATATTAATTTATCGTTGGTTACTGGGTCTTGATCATATTGGTTTAACTCTTTTTGGAAACTTCTAATGTTAAGTGCAGGATTCTTCAAACTTAAAGGGCTGATTTTGAAATTACGGGCGAAGTTGTTGAATTCGGCGAAGTTGTTATTAACTTCGCCTAGGCGAAGTTAAGCGTAACTTCGCCTGAACAAACTCTGCCCTATATAAGGACTTTGAAACAGTAACAGTTTCATTATTTTCATAACTCCGGCGAACTTATAATCAATAACAAAAACAGTAATTCCGGCGATCTTGTTTACTTTCCGATTTCGATCGTTGTTTCCAGTTTCTAGTGTTTATTGACGGTATGTGTGGTCAATATCGTTCCCAAACTTACTCGTTCGTTATAGTTTTACCCGGTTCGAGACCTCGGGTCATCGAACCTTCAAAACCTAGTTTTTCAACCGAGTTTTACGTGTTCATGGACGAGCTTTACGTCTTAACACCATTACTATATGTTGTTCGTCACTCCTAAATCGTCAAATTTGTGCGAAAACATCGGATCTTGGCCGATTGAATCTGAACAGACGCCGTTTCAGATTCAGGCGAAGTTATGGTTAAGGCGAAGTTATCCGCAACTTCGCCTGAAGCTTAATTTCGCCTGTGGCGAAGTTATCCGTAACTTCGCCTTGAAATCAAGTTCGCCTGAGGCGATGTTGTGATAAGGCGAAGTTATCATCAACTTCGCCTATACCAATTTACTTAACAGTTTTTAGACGGACTTACAGATGAAGCGAAGTTGTTCCCAACTTCGCCTCACCTTTAAGTTCGCCTGTACAGGTTTAATCACAACTTCGCACGTGGTACAAAGCGAACTTGTGAGTTGCTTAACTGTTCTCTAACTTGTTTTGTTTTGTGCAGATATGGCCGCTGTTGGAGGTGCTGGTGGTGATGACGGTGACGATCAACGACAATTCTTTCCAGCCCATAACCAGTACATCACTTTAGATCCAGACGCACAAGGCGTAGAAGACTACAGGGAGATTATCACGTTTCTCCAGCGATCAAGAGTCTTTCATGCGATCACAAATACACTGCCCATTTCTCTGCCTAACATTGAAGACTTTTGGCAGACAGTGTACTATGATTGCAGGCCTGAGCCTCCGGTGATGCGAGCAACCGTAAATGGTCATAACATACAGTTTTCCTCGGAAGATATACGGTTGGCTCTGCAGTTTGGTGAAGAAACAAGAGATGACCCAACGGAGTTCGTAGCTCCTTTCCGTGATGGAGCTTATTTGAGGATGGGTTATTCGGGTCCGCTGGGGGACTCGCAGAGGAGGAAAGGGTTTTTGCTGGATCAATGGCGCTTCCTGATGCATGTATTGATTGTATGCATGTCCGGCAGGAAGGCAGGAACAGATGGGATGGGCGCGACGATGCAGTCAGCCATGATAGCGCTGACTTACAACCGCCGATATTCTTTTAGTCAGCTGATATTCTACGAGATCGATCGTCAGAGAAGGGCTGTGGCGCGTGAGAGATTCACTATGTATCCTCGTTTCTTACAGATGATTTTGAATCATGTCGCTCCGTCGCTACCGCAGAGACGCCCGATTAGATACGTCGATTGCGTGACGAAACGTATCTTTGCTCAGTGCCGCACTTCGAGCACTCGTAGCAAGCCTGAGCTGCGTCCCAGGCATACTCCATTATTCGGGTATCTCATCAATCCGGAGTATGTTCCTGCAGGAGGGGACGAGTTCAGAGACCCGCAACCACATCAGGCGGCAGCACCACATGCTGTATCAGCTGCGCCTGTTGTATCTACTGTTGCCTCTGCTGCTGTGCCAGCTGCGGTATCTCCTGCTGTGTCTACTGCTGAAGACGTTGATCTTGATGCTGCCTTTGGCGGACATGGTGATATGGATGTCTCGGGTCCTCAGTTTATGGATGTTACTAGAGCAGTTACTTCGGTAGCTGACTCCGATCTAGAAGAAACGTTTGCTGAAGCGAGACGACTTATGGTGTCTCGGGAGAGAACTACGGGAAAGGGGCCGAGAACTGTAGACAAGGATGAGGACGAAGTTAATGAAGAGGAGGCAGTGCAGATTGTGCTCAGACGTTCACGAAGAGAACGGATAGGTATGGGTTCCGGAGCTGGAGAATCTTCGAGGCTGGTACGTTTTGCTCCACCTGCCTTGTCTGGTATGTCTCTTATTCCTTCCACAGCACAGGTTACTGCTGTCGAGACGTCGGCCCCAGCAATTGTGTCTCTACCACCCCAACCGCTTAATCCACCGGTGGTAGTTGCACGATTTGTTGAGTCGACCATCACTACTACTGCAGGGTTACCAAGTGTACCACCTGCGGTCACTTCTGCTGCTGATGTCCCGCCAACTCCAACGCCTACTTCAGATTCCGAGAGGATTACATCACTAGAGCGGATTGTTGCTGAACAGACAAAGACCATTCAAAGCCTAGTGGAATCCAATCGACTACAAGCAGCCCTCCTGGTTGAACACGGTAAAGTTATAGATGCCTTCAAGGCATTCTTGGCATCTCAGGGGGAGAAGACGTGTAGGGGAGATGAGTTGAGGACGAAACGGAGAGAAGATCATGACGATGATCCCAATGCACCGGAAGGTGCAGGTGGTGAGCTGCCAAGAACCTCTCAGGCTCTTGGGGCTTCCACAGCTGAGGGGGAGTCTACAAATGCAGCTGGTGACGACGTGGTAGCGGTTGATGATGATGCTGATGTTGAAGATGTTATCGACGCATTGAAAGAGTTGGATGAGGAGGATGATGAGTTTATGATTGAAGATGATGTGCTGCCTGTTGATGAGATCGAGAGGATTGGAGAGCAGATTACGGTTGAAAACGTGTTAGAGGAAGGTGAGATTGTAGATGACTCCGTGGAACACGAGATTCCGGAGGTTGAGAGACCAGAGTTGGGTGATGAGAACGCGGAGGAAGATGCTGAGTGGGAGGAACAACCGAAATGGAAGGAGGGTTGTGCCCACTGGTTCGTAAAGACGAAGAAGCCGGCGGTCCCTAAGATGTTCAGAAAAAGTTACAATATTAAGGGATACGCGGAAGCCAAGAAAGGTATTATCTGCTGGTTATACGACGAGCAGCTGCGGCTCTTCGTGATCAAGAGATACGATGGCATTCAGTACTTCCAGAGAAAGTTGAGATCTCTAAACACACTGCCAGAATGTGAAGTAAAAGATTTAGCCAGATTGGGATTGATAAACAGAAGTGAAGACAACATGGCTAGAATCATTGCGAAGATCGTGTGGAAAGAGTGAATTAAAGAGAAAAAGTTTGAGCTACTGAAACCACAAAAGGGGAAACTTGTCGAAGACAAGGATAGAGGTCTGAGAGTTGATGGAAAACCTTGGATGGTCATGAAATACAAACCGATCCGGTGCCTTAAAGAAGTACCGATGAAGTTCATGCCCAAGGACGTGCTCAAAGATCTAAAATGGTTACGTGGATTGTGAGACAGCTGAGGCGGTAATGGAAGATGAGGATGAACAAGAAGTACTTCGGGTTTACGACCCGATGCATCTTGTTAATCTGTCGCAGGTTGATCTGAAAGTGCTCAACGAGAAGAAGATCTTCTACATTCCTGCTTGGAAGGATCAAGCTAGGAAATATCAATGGGTGGTGTCGGTATGTGTTAGAGAAGGGGCGCATGCGTAGAGATGCAAGATTACAAGACTCAAGATTTGAAGATCAAGATATGAAGCTACTGCCAAGGGGGAGTCTGTTGGTACATGTGTGTCAGTAGTTCATAGTCTAGCATTTGTAATCGAGTCTGTAATGCAATTATGTTTTGATTATGTTTATATTTGTAATACGCGAAGTTGTCAACAAGTTCGCTATGGCGAACTTGTTGAATCAGCGAAGTTATTGACAACTTCGCCTAGCGAAGTTGTCATGTTTATATACTGTTTCAGCCGAAACAGTTTGTGTTGGTCGTTTAGGGTTTCATTTCAGTTGTTCACTTCGTGTGCTACATGTCATTGTCTGTAATAGTGACCTCAGGTCACGTGTTCGTTATCAATATAACGTGTTTGGTTTATTGCTTGTGTGTTCGATCTCTACATACTCTACACTCGTATCTACCTACGCAGGGATTCCGCACCTGCGTTGTTAGCGACATCCCGTGTACGATCCGTCCAGGAACCTACAAGTATTGTCCTAGAGAGGAGATTGCAAAGTTGGAATCCGAGTTTTGGTCGTTGAAGATGGTGGGTTCCGAAATTGAAGCCTACACCACCCGTTCTCACGAGTTAGCTGTGATGTGTCCACGGATGGTAGACCCGCCGAGTAAGAGGATCAAGATGTATATTGATGGGTTAGCACCGCAAATTCAGGGCATGGTGATGTCTTCCAGACCGGTTACGATTCAACAAGCGATCCGGTTAGCTCACAAACTGACGGATCAAGCAGTGACCCAAGGTGCGTCACCACATAGAGGTTCAACCACTAAAGCAAGTGACAACCCGAGCACTGACAACAACAGCAACAACAACCCGAGTAATGGAAAGAGAAAGTTCGACAACGCCAGGTCCTCATCCTCGAACCCCCCCACAGCAACAACACTATCGTAAGCCCGAACTCACTCGGAGCTTCAATAATCAGGGTCACAACAATAACAACAACGGTAGCGGGCAGGGTTCGAGCGGCTATGCTGGGAAACACTCGAAATGCAACAGGTGCAACTATCACCATGCTGGCCCGTGTGACCGTGTCAAGTGTCTGAGATGCGGGAAAATGGGTCATCAGGCCAAGGAATGTAGGGGAGACCTAGCGGCAAAGGGTGCTTCTAAACCACCTATAACAACTAAGGGGTGTTTCGAGTGTGGTCAAGAGGGTCATTTAAGGAAGGATTGTCCCAAACTAAAACAGAACGAGAACAATGGAGGCAGCAGCGGTGGCGGAAGTAATGGTAAAGGAAGAGCTTTCTTCATCGGGTCGGGTCAAGCCCGCAACGATCCGTATGTGGTGACTGGTAAGTTTCCTGTGAACGACTGTTTTGCTTCTGTTTTGTTTGACACTGGAGCTGATAGGAGTTTTGTGTCGAAAGCCTTTAGTAAACTCTTAGACTTAATTCCAACCCCGTTAGATGCTAAGTTTCCTGTTGAATTAGCTGACGGTAAGTCTATAGAAACAACTCATGTACTTGCTGGATGTAAGTTGAAACTGTCAGGTCATACTTTTGATATCGACCTCATACCTTTTACGCTTGGTAGTTTCGATGTCGTTGTCGACATGGACTGGTTATCTGAGAACTGAGCGGAGATTATATGTCACGACAAGATAGTCCACATCACTACCCCTTCCGGCGAGAACATTTCGGTCCAGGGTGAGAAGCGTGGCATGACCACCAGCGTCATCACCCTCATGAAGGCGCAGAAGTATCTACAAAAGGGTCATCCGGCAATTTTAGCGCATATTGTCGAGAAACCCGCGGAGGAGAAGCAAATCGAAGACATACCGATTGTGCGAGATTTTCCGGAAGTCTTCCCGGAGGATTTGCCTGGACTCCCTCCTATTCGACAAGTCGAATTCCAAATCGAATTGACCCCCGGTGCAGCACCCATAGCACGAGCCCCATATCGGCTTGCACCGGCGGAGCTTCAGGAGTTGTCCACTCAATTGCAAGATTTGTTGGATAAGGGTTTTATCCGACCTAGCTCATCACCATGGGGAGCCCCTGTCTTATTTGTCCGATAGAAGGACGGGACTTTCCGCATGTGCATCGACTACAGAGAACTGAACAAGGTGACGATCAAGAACCGTTATCCCTTACCCCGAATTGATGATCTGTTCGACTAGCTTCAAGGATCGAGTTACTACTCGAAGATCGATCTGAGATCTGGTTACCATCAATTAAGAGTGCGCGAAGTATTTCAAAGACGGCTTTCAGAACTCGGTATGGTCACTACGAGTTTTCGGTTATGCCTTTTGGCTTAACCAACGCACCAGCCGTTTTTATGGATCTCATGAATCGAGTATGCAAGGCGTACCTCGACAAGTTTGTGATTGTTTTTATTGATGATATCCTCGTCTACTCCAAGGACAAGACCGACCACGAAGAACACTTGAGGTTAATTCTGGAGTTACTAAAGAAAGAACAACTGTACGCTAAACTCTCGAAATGCGAATTTTGGCTTCGCGAGGTTCACTTCTTAGGACATGTGATCAACGAGAATGGTATCCATGTCGATCCCGGTAAAGTAGAGGCCATCAAAAACTGGGAAGCACCTAAGACTCCGACTGAGGTGCGACAATTCCTAGGACTGGCCGGCTACTACCGGCGTTTTATCGAGGGATTTTCAAAGATTGCTCAACCCCTCACCGCTTTGACTCACAAGGGTACTAAGTACAATTGAGGTGACGCGCAAGAATTCGCTTTTCAACTGTTGAAAACCAAACTCTGTAGCGCCCCTATTCTAGCCCTTCCCGAGGGAGCGGAGAATTTTGAGGTGCATTGTGACGCATCGATACAAGGTCTCGGTTGCGTGTTGATGCAACTCGAGAAGGTTATAGCCTATGCCTCTCGACAACTAAGGATTCACGAGAAGAACTACACGACCCATGACTTGGAACTCGGAGCTGTGGTATTTGCTCTTAAGATATGGAGGCATTACTTGTACGGTACCAAGTTTACCATTTACACCGACCACAAGAGTCTCCAACATATCTACGATCAGAAGGAGCTGAACATGCGACAGCGTCGTTGGGTCGAGCTGCTTAAGGATTATGATTGTGCCATCAAGTACCACCCTGGAAAGGCCAATGTAGTGGCCGACGCTCTCAGCAGAAAAGAAAACGATAAACCCAGGTGAGTGCGAGCATTGCAACTCACGATTCATGCCAACTTACCCGATTAGATTCGCGATGCGCAACTCGAAGCTTTGAAAGATGATAATCTTCCATCAGAACTCATGCGGGGCATGAACAAGCGACTCGAAACCAAATCGGACGGGGTCCGATATTTTGAGAACCGGATTTGGGTTCCACGATACGGAGAGTTGAGAACTCTAGTGATGGACGAAGCACACAAGTCCCGATATTCTATCCACCCTGGCTCCGATAAAATGTACCATGACTTAAAGGCACTTTACTGGTGGCCAAACATGAAAGCCGACATTGCCACCTACGTGAGCAAATGCTTGACTTGTGCAAGAGTCAAAATAGAATATCAGAAACCATCCGGCCTGCTACAGCAACCGGAACTTCCAATGTGGAAATGGGAACACATTTCAATGGATTTCATCACGGGATTACATAAAACACCGACGGGATGCGATACCATCTGGGTGATCGTTGACCGATTGACTAAGTCTGCACACTTCTTAGCGATTAAGGAATCGGACAAAACGGAAAGACTGACTCGCATCTACATGAAGGAAGTAGTGTCTAGACACGGAGTGCCTGTCTCAATCATTTCTGATCAAGATTCTCGTTTCACTTCGCACTTTTGGAAGTCACTACAAAGCGCACTAGGTACCCGCCTGGATATGAGTACAGCATACCATCCTCAGACGGATGGGCAAAGTGAGCGCACTATTCAGACCTTGGAGGACATGTTGCGTGCATGCGTGTTGGATTTCAGAAAAAGTTGGGAACCTCACTTACCTTTGGTAGAGTTTTCGTATAATAACAGCTACGACGCAAGTATTAAAGCAGCGCCATTTGAAGCGCTGTACGGACGAAAGTGTCGATCACCTCTCTGCTGGGCAGAGGTGGGTGACAGCCAAATCACTGGTCCAGAACTGGTACTTGAAACCTCTGAAAAGATTGTTCAAACCCGAAACCGCATGGCAGCAGCACGAGATCGCCAAAAGAGTTACGCCGACAAGCGCCGAAAGCCTCTCGAATTTCAAGTGAACGACCAAGTATTACTCAAAGTCTCACCTTGGAAAGGTGTGGTTCGCTTCGGGAAGCGAAACAAACTCAACCCACTGTACGTTGGTCCCTACCGGATAACCGAGCGCATTGGTCCGGTGGCGTACCGACTGGATTTACCAACAGAACTCAGTGGCGTACACAATGTATTCCATGTATCCAATTTAAAGAAATGCCTATCCGATGAAACCCAAGCAGTCCCTTTGGACGAATTGCAAGTTGATGAACAGCTACGCTTCATTGAAGAACCAGTCGAAGTTTTGGATTGGGAAACCAAAACACTCAAGCACAGCAAAATTCCAATCGTTAAGGTTTGTTGGAACTCGAGACGTGGACCGGAATTCAGGTGGGAACGCGAGGATCAAATGACAAAAAAGTATCCCCACCTTTTTGAAGGATTGACTAAACACCGAAAACCGCGAAACCCGGCAAACCGTCAGAAATCACCGGAGGTATGAATTAAATTTCGGGACGAAATTTCTTTCTACTAGGGGATGATATGACAAACTGAAAATTTGTCTTACTTTTTCAGACACTCATCACGACTTGACTCAAATTTTCGGGACGAAAATTCTTTAACATGGGAATGATGTGGCACTCGTCAATTTCAGGTTAACTCCGTTAACTCAAACTCCGTCAATTCAAACTTAAGATCACGGGATCTATAACGCACATCTCATTACATTTAAAATAAGGTTTTAAATGACGCTTGACAAATTACTACATGTGTAGTCTTTCGGGATTGCACCGAAACGCAAACGAGTTGACGCAAACCATTGGTGAATAAACGAAATACAACAAAACAATAATTATGTGATAATTATGTGTTAGACTTATGTGTTATGTGATAACATTGTATGAAACGTTAACTCAAGATGCAAACAAGTTACTTTAGGCTAGAAAAGTAATAATTAGAAGTTGAGGGGGCCTTGATGTAACATATTATTATTAATAATATTAAAAACCCTAACCCCTCCCTCTCTCCCTCTAACCCGATCGGCCAGCCCCCCCCCCCCTCCTCTCTTTGCGATCGGCAGCCCACACACACACATATCACCTTGTTTTGATCTTGTTCTTCATAATCGGAGCATCCTACACTCGTTTCTAAGCATCTCTCACGTTTCCCTTGGTTGTTTCTGCGTTTTTAAGGTATAAACATGAAACCCTAACTTTGTTAATCATGTATTTAGTGTTTGCATGTGTAATTTTGATTAGATGATGATTGATTATGTGTTAGTTATTGATATTGATGATCATATGTGATTTTGAACGGTGAAAGATTATTGAATCATTGATGGTTTGTAAACCCTAGAGAGTTACTACTGATTTTTGTGATTAATTATGCTCGTTACATGTTTTGAGATATTTCATATGCTTAGGATGCATGTTAGACGATTGTTTGTGCTTGCTGAGTTTTGGACAGCAGAGATTGTTAAACTTGAACGACATGTAACTTGTTGAATATAAAAGTAAACTGAGCTATTTATGAGTCTACAAGGTAGTACTCTGAGTCTAGTTTTCAGAAAGTCCAACCACGCCTAATTTGGAGGTGTTTTGGTTGCTCAAACGATTTAAATATGATTAAAGGTCAAAACTGGTACTGGACAGATTGTAAATTAAGTTTAGGCAAATGTAACTAATTGTTAATGTGGGAATTGGTTAAGGTTGTTAACACTACAGGGTACTATAATGAGTCTAGTTTCTATAAAGTCTAAGTTTGTAATTTTTGGACGAGTAAAAGTTAATCTTTATGATTTTACAAAACAGAAGTGCAAATCTGAGTTGTGAGACCTGCTGTTAAGTTGTTTTGTAATTAGCATATCTCATGAACTACAATACCAAATGGGTTGGTTCTACTTCTGGGAGTTAACTTGTTGAGTTAAGAACCTAACCCAATTAGTTTTACATTAATTGGATGTTTCATTTAACGGGGATAACAAATAATATTCTGTTGCGCATGAATTTGACTGCTGTGAGTTTGTTGTAATGTTTTGATCATTATGAGTAAACTATGTAGAATAAAAATACAATAAAATATGTTCTGGAAACCTAACTCATGTATGCTTTTGTGACAATTTTTGGTAAATTAATTGAGATGCTATGATCTGTTGGATAGAATAATCTTTCAAGTAGAATTCTGTCTTGATGAAACTAGCTGCTAAACTTTGTGAAAATAGATGAAACGTGCTAATTGCTAGATAATTGTTATGTTTTGACCAAATTGCCCTTGCGGGGAATAATTGCTATTAATGTACACCATTAACACTTGACACGTAAATAGTTGTTCACACACGTAACGTATCACTAATGTGCTTGTTGAGACACACACGATTCACAAACGAAACACGAAACGTATCTTGTGCATAGGTATTATGTGCCGAGTCTAGAGACTCGATAATAGTTCCGACACTTAGAAAATCTCCTTGTTGTATTAGAACGCTAGCGAGAGTTTTTCTGTGACGCGCATCACTTGGGTGACTTGTTTTTGGAATTCTTCGCAAACAGTGAGTTTCACATTTCCCCTTTTTAACTCTTTTAAACGCTTTTCACATGGGGGAGAATACATACTCCGAAACGCTTTTAGATTTTGTTATTAGATTATATATCACTTGTAAAGGCTAAGTGGCAAACGAAACAACGGAAGTCCTTCACACATCGAACCGTTTAGTATTGGATAATAGCGAGTCACTGTTGAGTAGTACTACTGGGTTTGACAAACCCCACCCAATGCTAAGCTCGACTGGAGGTCGAGTGGGTGTAATCTTGGCTAAACACATTACCATGGTCGGGATAGACCTGGTGGCAAGGCACATGATAAACAGTCAGCTTCGGTGTCGAACACTTAGTAATACTTGCTTTATAGGCTAGCTACCTATAGATATATAATTGATTTAACACTATCTGGTAACGCTAAACGCTTTATTTTATATAAACTTGTGAACTCACCAACCTCGTGTTGACACTTTTAGTATGTTATTCTCAGGTAGCCGAGGCGGGGGCGCGGTATAGGATCATGCATTAATTTGAACGTTACTGTTTATGCAAACTTGTTTTAAACTATTGTTATTGGGTTTTAAGTCGTCCTGCGTGACGCAACGCTTGGCTTATGGTTTTTACGCTTCCGTACTTATTTACACTTAAATGTTTTCGTGTTTTGAAAACTTTATTTATGGTTTGATTGTAACTAATGATTCCGATCCTGTTAGTTCACACCCTCTGACGGTAAAACTCCGTTAGTGGATTTTGAGGGCGTGACAAATATTGATTTGGAGTTCCATAACCAACTCTTTATTTGCAATCTCCAATTCGTTTTTCTTCTTTAACAACCCAAGAATTATGTCGGTTGATCTTGAACACATCTTTGGATCAAACCAGCCAATCCATTGACATTTTGATCCCTGTTATACCATTAAAGTGATTTATGTTGCGAAAAATAAGAAGTAATTCACCACCAACATTCCTTAATCGGCGGCTCATTGTTGTAGACGAAGGTAAACACTTTTTGTTCTTTATTTCTTGTAAACATGTATTAATCACCACTGATGCATCCTTGTTCCTTAATTTTGTACCATTCTCTATTCTTAATTTTTTGATATTTGCTTCATATAAAAAAAATGATGAAGTATGACAACAAGCTGAGATGATTAAACAAATTGAATGTGCTCCTCAACTTTATTTTTTCAAAAAAGTTATTAAAATTAAACTTTTGGTTTTGAGAAAAAAAAACAGAGAAAAAGAAAGAAAGGAATGCTTAAGGCTAAATTGGTTATGATGTGGGGTATGTGTACATATCTCCATATTATGATTTCTCTGTTTTTGTCTATTAGTTAGTTAGGTTTTTGTTTTTTTCCCATATCATTGTTTAATTAACTAAAAATTTTCATTATCGGGTATAAACACAAGCTGGTGTGCTGGAATAGGTTTTAGTTAGTTTGACCCATTTTTCTACTGTAGGAATATATTTTATTTTGAGTTTATACAAGTTGAAATTATAGTGTAATATATATGATATAAGTATTTTCAAAATTAAATAGAACTAAACTATACGGTTCAGTTTTATACGGTTGGTTTTCGGTATAAACCGTAAACCAAATCATTCTCTACGGTTAAAAGTTTTTGAAACCTATCGGCCGAAAAAAAGAAAAAAAAGTGAGTTATGAACTTATGAACACCTCTATTATGAACAACACATTGGTAGGTTGGCTTGGAAATTTTTGTTATGAACTTGTGAGTTAGTAGTAATAGCTATTTTGTGCTTTTATTTGGCAACTTCCATTTATTAATGTGTAACAGTAGTAGCTATTTTTAGGGATAGCTTGTTAGCCCGTTTATTAAAGCCCGTCCCAAATCCGTCTCAAACCCGTCGGGTATTTATCGGGTATTTACTCGTCGGGTTTCGAGGATACCCATCGAGTTCGGGTATTTCATTAATATAACCGATAAAATGTCTTTGGTTCTAAAATACATAACTAATTTTAAAAATATACATAACTAATTTTTTTATGTAACTTATAGTTTAGCATATTACTATTTGATTGTTTCTCTAAAGTTAAAATTAATAACTTCAATTTTAATCTAATTACTTTATGTAATTTATAATTTAGCAGGTTACTATGTCGGAAGATGAAAGTTTGGACGGTGATGATGTTATTTATGAGACCCACAAGTATTTACTGTTTCCCGCGGGAACTGAGGACCATCGCAGACTTCGTCGGTTTGTAGACATGAAAATGACTAACCCTATCTCGATTAATTGGGATCTTTTACGGGATGTAGGAGAGATTGAGAGGGCCGAGGGGATTCTAGGTGTGGGTACACCATGGAGACATCTTATAGATCTTGCTAGCCTCCCTTGTTATCGGGAGTTTACTTTAGAGTTTTTGTCCACATTTCGTTTTACCCCTCCAAACAATATGCATGCAGATAACAGCGTGGTGTTCCGTTTATTTGGCCAGAATCATGGGATGACATTACCCATGTTTGCTGTTGCATCAGGGTTGTACACAGAGGAGCAGGTTCTTTGTCCGGAGTTCGAGGAGGGTATATTTATGGAGAACGACCAAACTGTGACACAGTTTTGGGCTCAGATTGGTGTCGGCCCATTTAAGATAAAGGCAAGGTCGAGTTCGATTATAGATCCTCTTCATCGATACCTACACAAGGTCATCGCGTGTTCTATTACTGGTCGTGGGAATAGTAGGGATTGGTGCACCTCACCTGATCTGTTTTATTTATATTGTTTGTTGACGCCGGTTAATTGTAACCTTGCATGGTGTATGGCTTCTTACTTTGCTACTCTTCATAGCAAAAGGCAGGATGGTGAGATTATTTGTGGACCTTTTATTACATCCATTGGGCGCAATTTAGGTTTGCTCAACCCGGATTCTGTTCGTGGCATGCATGTAAAAAAGGCGAGGAGTTTAGATAAAAATACAGTGAAACGTGTGAACATTGCTACGGAGTTCCAAAACTTGGGTTTACGTTTCTCTGTGGTGCTTGGAGTTGTTTGGCAGCCTCAACAGCATGAGCATGTTCAGGACCAGCCCTCACCATGACCATCACATTCAGGACCAATACAATGACCCCGCTCAACAGCATCATCAATATCACCACAAACATGTTGTTAGAGGTCCGGCAGTGCCACACTAACTTATTCAGGATATCTAACATATTCAAGCGAGTCAGCTTTGGTTTCAAGAATGGATGGTTTAATGGGTCAGATCACAGGGTTTTAACCCCCATCCTACTCCTCAGCACCCGGGTCAGCAGTACCATCCATCTCAGTCTTCGGGTCAGCAGCACCATCCATCTCAGTCTTCGGGTCATCAACACCAGCCATCTCAGTCTTCAGGTCAGCAGCACCATCCCGCTGGGCACCCACCTCCACCAGCATAGGGTTTTCATTGGGCAACTTGTTTGTTTATGTGGACTTGTTTTTGTGTTCTCGGTTATGCTTTTATGGTTGTGATGTACTTGATTATGGATGTTCGTAGGGTGAACTCTTATTTTGTATTTATGTGGTATGCTATGTTATGTGGTATTGTTACTTCTATTACTATGTGATTTGTATGTGTAATTATAGATTTAAAATAATATAGTTAAACATGATAACATAATATAAATTGAAGATTAATATTACAAGTAACACATTCAAATGACACAACTTACAACTAATTTTGGATAACATAAAATAAATAGAGGTACAATATGATGCCAATACAACAAACGCTAAACAAGGTCGGGTTCCACGCGCCACTTATATAATTCATGAGCCATATGACGTCGGTAGTTAACACATACCTCATCAACGTTATATAAATTAATACCACTCATCTACAAATTTATCTCGTATAGTTCGTGTAACTCGTATGGGGCATGGTCGTATAGGCAGTCTCAAAAAATGTGTCATGGCAGAAAGTAGGAAGCTGTCATGTCATAAGAAAATTCAAATAATCTCGTATGGCCCATACTACTCGTATGGGGGGGGGGTTACCCGTATAAACATTCTCGTATTATATGGTCAACGGCGTCTGACATAAAGCTGACATCTATACTACTCATATAAGCTATACGAGTAGTATAGGTAGGGCAGGGTGTATAGATAGCAAATTCGACGTATGAACAGAGAAAGCCATTAATTTTTTTGTAAGACCAAAGTCCAATATTTATCTGATGTATTACTAATTTGGTGAAGCAGTGACACTGCTACGCGCGCCACATAAGATATGATGATACATTACATGTTGTGTCATGTGAGTGGATGGAGCCTTTATGAGAGCATTTTGTGTCATGTGGCGTCACGTCGTCATATGGCTTTTTAGCTAAAATGGTTGTAATGGATGGAGCCCCTTCCAATTATTACGTTGTTATTATTATTTTTTATTTTTTTCAAATAATGAAAATACCATTTCATTACTAAATAACTGAATTTCACATTAAAATTAAAAGCGACTGGAAATTACTCGTCTTCGTCTTCACCTTCTACGAACTCGTCTTCACTTTCCTTGTCTCCTTCTCCGTCATCTACGCTTGATACGTTTTCACTTTTGCCTCGAATTAGCCGAACCGACCAAGAATGTTGGACTAAATCCGCTGTAAGCGACTTATGGATCTCACTTGAACGCATTTGTTACACATTTTTCATCCACTCCTCCATAGTTGCTTGAGTTTGTTGTTGGACATTCCCTAGTATATAATGTTGACATATTGCTCTCCCATCGTCTTCTATAATCATGTTATGAAATATGATACATGTATACATAGCATATCTCATTTTTTTCCAATGTCCATGCACGACATGGATTTTTCACGTAATGGTAACGTTGGCGAAGAACGTCCCCAAAACACCTCTTGATGTCCTTTCGCGAAAACTCTTGTACTTTCTTAAAAATAGTCTCTCTTTTCATCCATTGGGTCTCTAAAGTTTTTGACAATAATAGAGTATTTCGGATATATCTCATCTCCCAAATAGTATCTGTGTTGGTAACAGTTATCGTTAACCCAAAACGATGCGAGTGGTGCCGTAGAGGATATGTAATCTTCTACCACGGGCGACACTCCAAAATGTTTATGTCGTTGTTAGACCCTGGGCTGCCAAAGTAGGCCGACCAAACCCAAAGGTCATACGAAGCAACTGCTTGAAGACTCACCGTAAGTACTTTCTGATCACTGCGTGCATATTGACATCGGTATGCAGGACAATTAGACCATTTCCAGTGCATACAATCTATACTCCCACTCATGCGGGGTATACCATGTTCTCTTTCATGCACCGAGTAAATCTGTTGCAAGTCATGCCAGGCGGGTCCTCAAATATTAAATAAACAGATTTAAAATAAATTTAAGTTAGATAATTTTTTTTATAAAATTAATAAATACCTTGACAAAAATACTCCAAGGTGTCTCATGTCTATTTCTATGACATTCGTGCAAAACACGGTATACCTTATTTATTACGTAGCGAGTTCACAGTTAATTGGCTATTTCCTATCGAGTAAACAATTAACCGAAAGATACTGATTATGACCCGGATATATCAGGGGGAATATACTAGTGGTATATGTATTATACTAACTAACATATTGATATTATATCCCTCGTATGTGCAAAATCGTTTACACGAAAAGATTTTCGTTTAACAACACGTTGTGATCTTAAACCCAAAAGCAAGTACCAAAACAAGCATTGTATCATCCGTTAAGCCGAAGAAAACTTCATCATCATCATCATCATCATCATCATCATCATCATCGTCATCATCGTACTCAGTATATCCCACCAATAGCAAAGCTATGATAGGGTCTGAGGAGGGTAAGATGTAGACAGCCTACCTCTACCCCATAGGGATAGAGAGGCTGCTTCCGATGAGACCCCCGGCTCGATAGTAGTTTTGCATCAAGCCTTGGACATAAGGCACATAACACTCAATCATCGGGACACCGGCTGATCGTTGCATGTACCCTTGTCTTTCGGCTATCAACGCCACCACATGATGCCTGATTAACTTTCCGCCACTTTTAACGTTATTTTCACAAGACTAGTAAAATAACGTTAAAATTAGTGCAATTTCACTTTTGCCCACCCAAGGGTTCACACATATATATACATTATATGCCCGCACAACACTAATTTGATATGTTTTAAGCAACTCGTGAAAATATTTTTGATTTTTACAACGAGTAAGTACGTTTTTCTTAATTTACAAAAATTAGTCGAAAAACACTCGTTTTTTACGTTGTTTGTCAAATCCGAACTATTTTTATCATCAAAAACCAAACCTGAACTAAATTTGGACTTGGGTTTCACATTGAGCATGCAAAACGATAGTGGCCAAAAGAGGGGCCTAACTTGATGGAGGCTGCAAACAAGTGGGGTCCACCCCTTGTTGTATCTTCTCGTATAAGCTTATTCCTTAATGTTTTTCACACTTTATCACAAACCAACTCAGCCTACTTCTACTACTCTTCAAATCCGACCCGAAACCTAAGGTAAAGATCCATTTTCAAAGAGTTTTATACATGTTTAATCATGATTTAAACCTAAAAATTCAAGTTTAATTAAAGAAAACCATGTTTAATCATATAAGATCTTTCAAAATGGTATTTGATCCTAAACATGGTTATAAATCAGAATCATACACATTTTTGGTCAAAAACATGGATTAGGAGGTTTATATAGTGTTTTTACGGTTTAAAAACTTGATTTCAAATCCTAATAGAAACCTTATGTTACAAGGCTGGATGATTGATATTTTATGCTTGGTTTTGTTGTACTTGATCTGTAAATACTTTATATAGCTAACCAAGGAACCGTAAACTTGAAAATATGGCTTAACCGATCGAAAATCGTAAAGGTATTAACCGAAAACCCAATAGTTTAGGGGCTTCTTAGGATTAGATTGTTACGTGTTTGTTGTTAGTATATGAAACTTTGCAGGGACATCATCGATCATATGAATTAGCCGATGTTCAAATTTGGTAATTTTTCGATAAACGGAGAATATTTGGCAATTTTATTACCGTTTATTGATAATTTATTGGGGAAAATAGCAAAGCAGTTTTGAAAATTATGATCTTTTGTAAAGAACTCAGAAATTTATTCTTAGATCACACATGAAATTTGGGATCCACTAGAGAATCCTAGATATGGTTTCTAGATTCTCGTTTAATCGAGTTTTAATAGCCAAATTATGCGCAAAACATTATTTAGCTAAAGAGTTAGTTTTTTTTGGGATTTTTTCAGGAAATATATGAAGATATTTGACCATTGAGAAAAATTATTGGATTTTTCCGGGTATCGTTTGGTATAAACGGAAGATTTATCGGTTAAGAATAACATATAAAATGAATTTTTATAAATAAATAGTTAGTTTAATAATTCTGAAAATAAGTTTATAAAAATCTACACATTTTAATTAGTAAATAAAAAATTCTCATAATTTAATCTCATTTATTTAAAAAGTTATAATAATTTAAAGGTTTAATAATTTTTGATAAAACCGGCGGCGTTATGTTTAACAAACTGACTGGTATATCAAAACAAAGTGGTCAATTATCATAGTTTTGAACAAATTAAGTAAAAAAAATGAACCTTTTACAAGATTTCCGGACGATTCGGGCGAATTGTATGCGTTTTGTACAATCAAATCCGTATAAAAATGAAAACGAACCCTGTAGCAAATCTGGACATCTAAACCCTAAATTTCATTTATAAATCGAATCATTTTATCAAACCGTACATTTTATATGTTTTACCTATATAACCTTCTATCCAGGTAAAATATCTAGAATTAGAATACAAAGGAAACCTTAGTGACCTGATTATAACAAAACATGTTGTGAGTGACCTGATTAGAACAGTTTCTAAACTTGGTTATTATTCTATTGAGTAAGATTGTTGTAAAGTTTGTATAGAGTGTTTAAAGTGTGAGGATTTTTGTAGATTTGGTGATTATATAAGAAAAATAATTGATTTTTTTAAAAAGTAGCTGTTAACCAAAGGCTAGTGGCACCATGACACCAACACATCGACGCTTTGTGGGAAACGCCCCCCCCCCTTCCAAAGCACCCAAAAGCCCCCGAGGGCGGTGTTCTTGGTGCTTTGCGGGCGGGAAGTGCCCCACTACGATTGGTCTAACAATATCATATTAAAGGTTTGCTTTGTTTTTTTTGTTTTTTTTATAACCCAACAAGATAAAATAAAATATGAGTTAAAAAAAGATAAATTTTTTTACTATACTAATAACTCTATTAGAATATATGGGTAAAGATATTGTACAATAATGTCTTAACGTACGATAGGTACGCGAGACGCTCAAAAGCAAAAAAAACAAAGGCAAAAGTACTAAAACGCTCAACCAAACCCTAAAACACTCATCCAAAAAACTAAAACGCTCAAACACGGTTTTAGTGAAAAAAAAGTAAAAAAATTGATCAATTAACCATCCAGAACTGTTTTTTTCGATTAACCAATGATTAATTGGATATGTATTGACGATTCCGAGATGCTGAGATATGATTTCAGGGATCAATTTCATGAAAAAGGGGATGCACGTACCTATTGTATGTTAGGATCCAATAAAATAATACATTAAGTATAATAGGTACACGAATCCCCTTTTTCATAAAATTGATCCATGAAATCGCATCTCAACATCTCGGAATCGTCAATACATATCCAATTAATCGTTGGTTCACCGAAAACACAGTTCTGGATGGTTAATCGATCAATTTTTTACTTGTTTTTCACGAAAACCGTTTTTGAGCGTTTTAGGGTTTGGTTGAGCGTTTTTGAACTTTTGCCTTTGAGAGTCTCGCATACCTATCGTACGTTAAGGCATTATTGTACAGTATCTTTTCGATACTGTACAATAATGCCTTAACGTACGATAAGTACGCAAGACACTCAAAGGTAAAAAGCAAAGGCAAAATGATGTGTTGCAAAACACATAGCGTTTTATCCCGTTTTTGTATTGTTTTGTGCTTAAACGTTAACGAATATAACTTGTTATTGAATGAAATTAAATTTATTATTTATTGTAGGTCCCATGGTTGAAGAGGGAGATAAAGCGAGTTAAATGTAGAAAGAATTAGCTAAAACGGAGTTCAGATGAAGCCGGTACGCATAAGCGAAGTTTAAACGAGTCAGCAGTCGATAAACGAAGACCCAAATGACACGGCCACGCCGTGCGACCACCTAGGCCTTGGTGGCCACATAGCACGGAGCCATAGGGGTGTTTCATGGCTGCCAAATGAATCAACACGACTATTTTGTCTTATATCGGCTTATATGGGCTTGTTTGGACATAGTTTGGCTTGTTTATCAAGTTTAATGATATATTTAAGAACCCTAAACCCTAAAAACGATTTGACCACCCTTCCAGCCACCAAAGATCTGTTCCAAAAGAAATACCAAGGAGGAGCAGCCGGTTCGTTATTTCAGCACCCAGTTGTCGGTTTTGAGTAAACGATTGTGAGTTCGTTTTGAGTTTTAGACATTCAAACAAGTTGTAATCAGATTCTAATGAACACGTTTATCATATTTATCTATTTTATCTGCTTTTCATTTTGTATGCTTGGCTAAACTTGTTTGAATCACCTAGGTTTGATGTTTAACAGTTGATTTATCAGATTTCGGGTGCTAATTTCGTGTTTGATTGTTTAGTTATTGTAAAGTTCATAATTTGTGATATTATTCCATGAACCTTGCTGCCATTAGATGTATTTTATGTTGCATGAGCCCTGGGTAGTTGATTATTGCATGAATTTGTTTCGTGTAGTCGTTAATTGCTAATTCGGTTAATACCGAGTGTGTTGATTGATTGTGGTTGACGCGTGCCACTAGGGTTTGTGTTTCTTTAATCATTTAGGTCAGTAGGATCATAACCTTTGAGTTGGACCAAAACCTTAGGGGTTAGTTTATCTCTTTGCCTTAGTTGATTTAGTTACCCGTTGCGAGATCACTTGCGGGTTTCTAGCTATCGACTAGGTTAGTTTGTAAGTTGAGTTATATTATCCTTATTATATAATTACCCCTCTCTTCCTAGGTTGGTAATTAGCTCAAGCCTTAGTGAGGATTGTGATTTTGATACGAACCAAGTAATAAATCATTAGGGTACGTAAATAAACAACCGTGAATTAAAAGCTAAGTAGACGTTATTAGGGTTTTCTGGTAAAACTGACCGTGGGGACCCAGTTGCTTTGATTGCATCTATCTTAATTCATCTTTAGAATCCGGTTTCAAACACTTGTTAGCACCTGATCTATCCTATACCCGTTAAGTCATCTTACCTAGGTAGTTCGTTTTCTTATTATCGTTAGTTTCGTTAAGTTTCACCGTTAGTTAAGTTAAGATAGTTAAGTTAATTTTAAATAAATAAGATAAAGAAATATATTATTCAGGCAGGACTTAGATTAGGGTTGATTATCTGAGCCGTTCTCACGTGTCTTTGTGTTTGACATCCGAGCTTCCATTAGACCGTGCTGCTACGCGACCGGTACACTTGCCTTTTGTGTGAAGCTTAGTTAGGATTGTTTGGTTTTATAAATCTAAGACTTAGTGTTGAATTGCGAGAATTAGTTATTAATATTTATATGTAGATTTCTGCACATCAAGTTTTTGGCGCCGTTGCCGGGGATACGGTCTAAGGTGATTGGAGAACGACCCGAGTTGAGGACTTGCTTTTTATAGTTTTGTATATATATTCAGATTAATATAGTTTATTTTAGTTTTCTTTTAAATAGTTTAATTTTAATTATTTTTCGTCCACTACTATCTGGTGCCCGTGATCCGTTTCTGTTTAAGTGTGCAGTAATGGAGACTTGCGGGAATGGTTTCAAAGAACAACAACGTTACACCATTTGGCAGATGAAGATAAAGAGGATTATAGATTGCAAAGAGAAAAATCGAGTGAAACCCCGGTTACGCTTGATGTTTGATTTAAAATCTTCTTCGTTATGAAAACTCATCCGGTGAATTCATTGAGCAAATACCAGATCCGGATGAGGTAGTGTTTGATTGGTTGCGCATCATTTATGATACAAATCCAAATGCCCCATTTCCGACCCAACAACCTTTAAATGAAATTCGCCTTGGTTTAATGAGTCAGTCACAACTTATTGAGCCGATTATCGAATTTGAGAATTTGGGGATGAAAAAGCAGCTAGAGGAGTATGTTCCCTCTTGGGAGGAAGAATTTAAGGATGAGTTTGGTGAACAGTTGGTGGACTTTGCCATTACGGATGAAGGCGAGTTTGACCCACTTGGTGATCTAAAGCTTCTTGAAGATTTAATATATAGCGAGCCAAGTGTGGGGATCGAGAATGAGCTTTGTAAGGAGAGCCATGAAGTAGTTAGTGATTCGGTCCTTCCGACACTTCACCTCGTTTGTGATAAACCAAAACACGAACCGTACTCAATCTCCATTCGGGACGTGTTAAGGTTTAAAAACTTGGCTAAAATAATTAGAAGGAGGATTTTTGGGCGAAGAAATCGTAGTGTGATGAAGAGATTCACTTCCCCGTTTCACTTCATTGAAACATTTTTGGGGGAATTCAAGAGTTGGTGGGCCGAGTTTAGTTCATATGGTCGGGCCCATGAGAGTTGTGCAATTGGTTTCTTAATGACCAATTGTAAAAGGAGAGTGTTGAGGAGCATCGATGGGAAGAGGATAAAGGAGAAGCCTCCAGATTGAGGTTTCGGGAGTGAGTCCGGCTGAAGACTATTCAATAAACTTAGCGCTTCCCAGGAGGCCACCCGGTAATATCTTTCCTTATTACATTATTTTCATTTTTATTTTTATTTCTGATACTCCAGTTGCTTCTTCTCTTACTTGCAGGTTATTCCTTGGTTGGCTGATGATGGTTGATGAGCTGGAGTTTTAAACAAGTGTGGTAATGCAATTTGCTTAAGGATTTCCGCTTTCGTTCGTTAGTGATAGCTTGATAGAGAGCACTGGAGTTTTATGCTTTCGTTCGAATAGGAGGGCGAGAAACATGATTCACCGCACTGCATCATCACATATACCAGGGGAGTCTGTTCCACTTTATTTTTCTTTATGTTTAGTTTTATCTTTTCCTTGTCTCACGTTGAGGACAATGTGAAATTTAAGTGTGGGGATGGCGAACTGACGTTTTCATTTTTAAGAAAAATTAAAGAATATTGAAAATCTTGAGAGTTAATATTAAAAAAGAAATTTTAGAAAATGTCCCTTAAAATTTGTTTTTCTTCTACGTCAAGCAAGAAATGATATTATTACTGTTGTGTTAACAAGCTCTCGGAATTTCTGAAAAATATAATATAATAATAAAAGAAGAGATGGTTTGCATATCTGATTTGGGATGTGTCGGTAGGCCCAACTAGCTTTGATAGTCCTCTACTCCTCTTTAGCAAATTTTATATATAATAATTTGAAAAACGGTGAAACCGAATTTCGATGCTTAGGGAGGATTACCATAATCTAAAAACTTTGAGATGGTAAGACTTAGATGCACTAAAACCAGCACACCACCACATGTCCATCTTTTTACGAGCTTAGAAATAGTTATATACTTTAGGGTGATATAAAAAAATGAAAAAAAATATGTTATGAAAGTTATGAGTATTCCGAAAAGTTGTATAAAAAAGAAAATGATTGTGAGAAAGTTAAGTATTGTAAAATGCCAAAGAAGCATTCTCAAAGTTAGTAAAAGAGGCCAAAGATGCACATACTAGACGGGACTTAGAGTTTACGTGTTACCAAGGAGATAGTGACTCTGCGGATACACTATTGGGGCTCAGAGGTTCTTAGTCAATAAATATCAAATTAGGAATTTATAGGACAAAGTCCAATAATATTTAGGAATAGCTCATACGACCTCCACATGACCATTCATCCATCAAATTTCACCGAGTGCATCTAATTAGTACCATCAACGAGTCCTTGGCTTATGGTGATTTGTCGAGCCGGTCTACTTCGACTCTAGTTCTTCTAGCTCTCTTTGTTTAAGATGGGGTAGGTGTAGCCTTGATTTTTGGACTTAAAACGCTTAATGCAACTGGGGGCTTGATTGGTTAGTGACTGGGTTTAAGTGGACAACAATGCCGGCAATCGCGGTCAATATGTCGAGATGTTTCTTGTGCTAAAATAATATAATAAACCGAGAGTTGTTATTTTCTTCTTGGGTATGATTCTGTGCAGTTTACTTTTTTAGGGACGAAAAAGGTTCAAGTGTGGTGATATTTGATGTGTTGCAAAACACATAGCGTTTTATCCCGTTTTTTTGTTGTTTTGTGCTTAAACGTTAACGAATATAACTTGTTATTGCATTAAATTAAATTTATTGTTTATTGTAGGTCCCATGATTGAAGAGGGCGAGAAAACGAGTTAAATGGAGAAAGAATCAGCTAAAACGGGGTTCAGATGAAGTCGGTACGCACAAACGAAGTTTAAACGAGTCAGCAGTCGATAAACGAAGACCCAAAAGACACGGCCACGCCGAGCGACCATCTAGGCCTTGGTGGACACATAGCGCGGCACCCTAGGGGTGTTTCATGGCTGCCCAAATGCATCAACACGACTATTTTGTCTTATATGGGCTTATATGGGCTTGTTTGGACCTAGTTTGGCTTGTTTATCAAGTTTAATGATATATTTAAGAACCCTAAACCCTTAAAACGATTTGACTACCCTTCCAGCCACCAAAGATCTGTTCCAAACGAAATACCAAGGAGGAGGAGGAGCTGGTTCGTAAATTCATCACCCGGTTGTCGGTTTTGAGTATTTTAACGATTGTGAGTTTGTTTTTGAGTTTTAGACATTCAAACAAGTTGTAATCAGATTCTAATGAACACGTTTATCATATTTATCTATTTTATCTGCTGTTCATTTTGTATGCTTGGCTAAACTTGTTTGAATCACCTAGGTTTGATGTTTAACAGTTGATTTATCAGATTTCGGGTGCTAATTTCGTGTTTGATTGTTTAGTTATTGTAAAGTTCATAATTTGTGATATTATTCCATGAACCTTGCTGCCATTAGATGTATTTTATGTTGCATGAGCCCCGGGTAGTTGATTATTGCATGAATTTGTTTCGTGTAGTTGTTAATTGCTAGTTCGGTTAATACCGAGTGTGTTGATTGATTATGGTTGACGGGTGCCATTAGGGTTTGTGTTTCTTGAATCATTTAGGTCAGTAGGATCATACCCTTGCTTAGTTTATCTCTCTGCCTTAGTTGATTTAGTTACCCGTTGCGAGACCCGTGCGGGTTTCTAGCTATCGACTAGGTTAGTTTGTAAGTTGAGTTATATTATCCTTATTATTGAATTACCCCTCTCTTCCTTATGAGTAATAAATCATTAGGGTACGTAAATAAACAACCGTGAATTAAAAGCTAAGTAGACGTTGTTAGGGTTTTCTGGTAAAACTGACCGTGGGGACCCAGTTGCTTTGATTGCATCTATCTTAGTTCATCTTCAGAAGCCGGTTTCAAACACTTGTTAGTACCTGATCCATCCTATACCTATTAAGTCATCTTACCTAGGTGGTTCGTTTTCTTATTATCGTTAGTTCCGTTAAGTTTCACCGTTTGTTAAGTTAAGATAGTTAAGTTAGTTTTAAATAAATAAGATAAAGAAATATATTATTCAGGCAGGACTTAGATTAGGGTTGATTATATGAGCTGTTGTCACGTGTCTTTGTGTCCGACATCCGGGCTTCCATTAGACCGTGCTGCTACGCGACCGATACACTTGCCGTTGGGTAAAGCCTAGTTAGGATTGTTTGGTTTTATAAATTTAAGACTTAGTGTTGAATTGCGAGAATTAGTTATTAATATTTATATATAGCTTTCCGCACATCAAAAAAGTACTAAAACGCTCAACCAAAACCCTAAAATGCTCAGCCAAAACACTAAAACGCTCGAAAACGGTTTTCATGATAAATAGTAAAAAATTGATCGATTAACCATCCAAAAATGTTTTTTTCGGTGAACCAATGATTAATTGGATATGTATTGACGATTCCGAGATGTTGGGATGTGATTTCATTGATCAAAATCATGAAAAAAGGGGATTCGCGTACCTATTGTACGTTAAGGTATTATTGTATTAGATCTTTTTCATATATATAAGAATATAAGAGTAGAAATGTAAAATCATTTTAAATTTAAAGAAAAACATTTATTAATTTTAGGGGCTATATGATAAATCTTTGAAAGGTCGAAAAAGAAAAATGCATATTGTTTAATGAAAATTATTACGTTCACGGTTCGTATGATAATTTTACTAAAGTCTAGGGTTTAGGAATGTAAATTGGTAAACGAAAAATTGGTCCACTAACAAAGGATTTGATGCCACGTGGCCCGTTCATGAATTACAACTATTCACGTATTAAGGTTCAAGGTTCGTATGATAACTTTAGTAAAGTCCAAGGTTTAGGAATGTAAATTAGTAAACGAAAAAAATTGGTCCACTAAAAAGGCGCCATGTGACGCCACGTGAACCAATCTTGAATTGCAACTATTCACAAAACGACCCATTTTTCTTTATATTCATTTTTATTATTTGAAATTTCTTTCTCTTTCAACTCTCACATGCCCGTTCTTCTTTTTCATTTCAACCTTCTTTTTTGTTGTTCAACCTTCTTCTTCTTCATACTCTTCATGTTTGTTACATTAGGATATTTATATGTATATGGTAGCGGTGGATTTGTATTTAATTGCTGGAATAACGCAATTAATGAGTAATGGCTACATGTAGATAAGCAACAGCTAAGGCAAGTCAAAGAAAAGAAAAAAAATAGCGCACATACCATACACCATCTTAGATAACTTTGCTATGATCCACATGTGTCGCAAATACACTTCCCCACACGTCACATTTCATATTTGCTAGCTAAAGAAAGCTATCTATGGTCTTAAGTAAGCCCTAGAGCTTGGTTCTCAAATATTTCCATCGTAGTGATTGCCTTCAGATTTCAATGTGTGTCTGACACCTCATTTTAACAATAGAAGGGACACTAGGTGGTTGTATTATGCTCAAGAGGAGAGTTTCCTTTCTATAAAAAGCCATTACATTGCTATTACGTGCGGAGTACAATAAGCTGATGATCTAATGGATATTTTTTTGAGGACTTTGAAATAAAGTGGGTATATAAGGGTTTTCTTATATTGATAAAATGGTTACTCTTGTAGTGAAGATCCAATGTTCCATAGTAAGACAAAACACATACATGTAAGATATCACTTCATCAGGGGTTTGGTAAGTAATAATGAGAAATATTTCGATGATTTAAGAAGCATGACATTTATTTTGAATCAAGAATTTCTCTTACTTATCAACGATATGGGATTTTCCCTACAAATGAGTGAGCCACTTTTGTGCCCATTTTTTTTATGTTTCCTTATTCTTGTACTTCGAAAAATCATGCATGCATTATAGTGATTGATAATCATTATCATAATAAGTGAAAGATATTGTGAAAGATATAAAAAATTATTGCTCTCTTCTCAACATGACATATCATAGAAAAAGATAACTTGAGTTCCCTAAAATTCTAATATGGAACTAAAAGAGCAATTTTAGAAATTCGTTCAGTTTTTGCATCTTAAAAGTAATTATCTTGATGTTCAATAGGCGAGGTATCATCCCATATAGTTTCACATATGTGATTGCCACATGATTGTCATTTCAGAGCTCTCCCACATATAAAGTTTCCCCTAGAGTGGCAGTCCACATTAATTTCCTTGTTAATAGTTTTTCCTACGTGGTCGTCTACATCATATGACCCAAATTTTCGACGAATCAAACCTGCGATCTTCCATCGTCATCGTCAACAACACAAACCATCCATAAACATGCCCCCCCCCCTCTCTCTCTCTCTCTCTCCCTCTCTTGTCGGATAAATCCCCTTTTTTCTCACTTGTCACCATTCCTATGCATAACTGCCCTTTGTAAAGGAAGAAGTCGCAATAACATGAACACACAAGTGAAATAAGTTACGGTCCCTAATGGTTTTATTCCATAAAGTTCATCTATTCGACTTTAATCTCCTCACACTATCAAAAACCTAAAAAACAAGAAAATACACTACATGTTTCTATATTCTAAACCATGTGTTTGGTTAGCAAAGTCAGTTTCTTAAATTAGTTCAATAGCAGAGAAAAAAAAACAAAAACATAAATCAAAGAACGAAACAATTGAACGAATGCCCATAAATTTATCTCGGCAACAATTTAAAACCCGAGCCTTTAAGGCCAATCTTACCTAAAATAAAACACCAATTAAAGTTTTATTTATATTAAAACATTTTAACAATTTTATTACACTTTTGCCCTAGTTAAAATATACAAAATACAAAACTTACTACAAACCCCCATCACCATCGCCACCGCCATCGTAGCCGCCGCCGCCGTTGTCGGCAAACTTCAACCATCCACAACCACCATGATCGATCAATACCCAGTACTCTAAAACCCTCAAATTATCATAATCCATCGCCAATTCTGCAAATTTCAGTGATTTGGGTTAGGGTTTCATCCGATTAATTACAGCTGGTGTTGATTATTTCATTTTATGTAGTATCTGAATTTGTTGAAGTTGAATGGTTGAGTTAATGATTATTTATTTTGCTTGTTCTAAAAATAGAATTTATTTGCTTTTTATTTATTTAAATTGATAGTTGATTCTGATGATTTAGATTATGCACATAATGTCATCCATTGTACAATCTGTCACTAAAAATAGCACCTTTGTATCTGTGCTAGCGATTAGTCAGATTGGAAATTTTATATGAAATTTTCAGTTTCATAGATAAATGCATATTTTTATATGTAATTTTCAGATGTATATATGTACACATATGTTTATACGTAATGTACATATATACACACATTTTACATACGTAATGCACACACATTTTATATGCAATTTTCAGTTTTGTATACATGTATACATATTATTATATGTAACAATTATATATACACATATACATATTTTTATACATAATATACGCTGAAAAGATACGTAATTTTCAGTTTTGTATATACATATATGTATTTTTTTATATTCAATTTTCAGTTATACACACACATATTTTTTAAATGCAAAATTTTAAAGTAGACTGGTTTTAACTCCTCTTCGATCCACTCAGGACCGAAATCACCCAAAATGGGTCGGAGTTGGCTGGAATTAGCTTTGGACTTAGGGCTGATTGGCTCCGATTAGGTCGATTATAAAAAAAATAATCAGTAGATCTCCGGTTTGCCGATTAGTCGCCAATTAGTACCAATTTTTCCGACACTGGATTTAACTTAATCATGTTTTCTTTATACTGGTGCATTTTTTAAAATCACATTACCAGATATATGAAAGCTTCTGTAACCCTATTTTCTTGATTATTGTATTTTATATGGAAGTTCTTTTATTGTGTTCTATTGTTTAAAGAAAGATAACAGTTTGACAATTTTATTGAATGCAGTTAAAAAGTTAAAAGTTTTCTGCGATAATCAGCTCAATGGAGGTCGACCCTCCACATGAAAGTGACGGAAGCACCACCGGATCAAAGGAAAGTGAGATTAATGTTGTGCTTGATAATGATTCAGGTGTCGGTTTGCCATACGCTCCTGAGGATTTCCCGACACCGGGTGATAAATGGAAATGGAAGGTGGGAAAACGACATGCAGTTTCAGGACACTTTATGGATAGATATCTCCCTGATCGTCTTTATGTAGAATATAAGTCAATGACTCCCGCTAATGTGACTAACTTTAGGGGTTTCAACAGCAAGGCTGCGGTTTAAACGGTTTTTGTTGGAAGCGTTTCCTGAGATGGATATTAAGGCCTTCTTTGCCTCGTTTACTTGGCGGGTTCCAGCTGGCCAAATTAAAGGTAATTATGATTATTCACTTGACATAAATATCGTATCTATAAAACGATTATATTGATGGTTACACTTACATGTAAAAAATTGGCTCAATATACATTGAATTTAAAGCTTTTGAAAGTTATACGATGAAAGTTAATAGAAATGTAATAATCATTGATTTGGTTTTAATGTTAGATAAATAATATATAGATCATATGAAGATCATGATATCCACAAATGTTGAGTTCTATTTAGTATTGATACATATATGTCAATTATTATTTACAATGAACTACGAGTCAATCCGTTTATCTTCGCCAAGAAGTTTGGATTTAGATGTTTGGTGGTAATTTTGTTAACGTTTATTTCATCTTGCATGCTTTTTTTGTGGTTTGTCTTTTTGCACAATGTGCCATAATTAGGTTATTTTATACATTAATCAATTTAAGAAAATTTGTACTCAATAAGATTTTCACTTTTAGTATATAGTTATAAATTCATATAACTACAGTGAAGAAAAGCTTTTTAATCGAGTTATTTGAGTAATTTGTTAGTAAATATAAGTATATAACGCGCATCCTTCATGTTCATTTATTGTAAATGTGAACTAATAGTATCTTGTAGTCAATACTTACGATCTAAATTACAAGAAGTTACAAAGATGATTATCATGATTCACTTCACTAATTATCAATTATCATTCATGTTACATGTTGAATTAATGTTTATTAATAATACTCTTTCTTAGAAAGATATATACACGTGTAAGCATTAAACATACTCGTTCGTATTACATATGAAGTATATATTTTCTCATCAATCAAATCCCTTGACCAAAATCCTGCAGGAAGCACAGGTATTGTCTTGAATTGCACTCCAAAGTTTGACCCCAGTGGTTGCAAGGCGGGAAACATAAACTGCTCCAGTTTACTTTCACCAACCGATCCCGACCCTTCAAACATAATGGCCTGTGACATTTGCTGCATCGAGCCTCGTTTCTGTCACGATTGTTGTTGTATACTTTGCTCAAAACCAGTCGATTCATCAACCGATGATGATAAAATCTTCATCAAATGTGAAGCTATGGTCAAAGACGGGCTCATCTGTGGTCACATTTGCCACATTGAATGTGCCCTTCGGTCCAACATGGCTGGGACCGTTGGTGGGACCATTTGTTTCGATGCGGAATATTATTGTAGGCGTTGTGATGCAACCACTGATTTGATTCCACATGTCATGAATCTTATTAGGAGGTGTGAGTCGATTAGTTATGGTGATAAAATGCAGAAGATTCTTAATCTTTGTGTTATTATATTGAGAGGATCCACTAAAACGAGTGCGAAGAATTTGTTCAATCATGTTCAATCGACTTTAGCAAAGGTATGGATAGTTACTGTCAAATATGATTATAACATTTATTGTTTCTGTAAGTATAATATAATCTTTTGATTTAGGGCGTTTATGCGTTAACAAAACATGTTGAAATTTTTTTTGATTTGTTTCCTTTTAGTTATTAATTAAATCTATTAAATGTTTTTATTATTTTATGAAAATTACACAAATAATCTTTTTAACTTTTTAAGTATTAAATAATCTTTGTAATTTACATAAATAGCCTCTCAGATGTAAAATGACTCGAATGCTTTTTTATTTGACAAACAAATGTAACGGAGTTGGCCAAAAGGACTGAAGTGATTAAAAATTTTAAAACTAAATCCATAATTTAAGAAACAAAAACGAGAGTATGTACTTAAGTAGTTAAAATTGGTCAACTCCAGGGACCAAAAGTGAAGTTAACTCATATGTTTATTATATCAAGTAAATATAAGAGGCTTAGGAGCAGTGGCGGACCCAGGATTTTTTGCCAATGGGGTCCCATATTTTCGGTGTTCAAAATTTTCGGGTCGGTCGTTGTTCAGGTCGGGTCGAGACGAAGAACATAATAAAAAACAATATCATAATAAAACTTTCTTTTCAATCATCACTACCTGAACGGGTCAAAATAGGTCGGGTTGACACATAAACACTTTGTTTTCCCTTTCTTAAACATTTTTGAGATAGAACCTAGATCCACCCTTTCATAAGCATGTGTTGAAAACCATTAACTTAAACTAGTGAAAAATAAAACTGATATTTTAAAGTGTTTGAATGTTTCTAAAAAAAACCATGCATAAAGTTGAAAACAATGATATGTATTTTAGAGGTGTTTGAATGTTTCCAAAGTTATCATTGCAACATTAGCAATCAAATGATTGATTAACACTAAAAATTAACACAAAAAACCAAAAACTGAGCCTTGTAAGACTTGAACCCATGACCTTTCAAAGATAAAATAAGCGACTTTCCACCAGATCACATCAACATTAATAGTATGGGTTCCAAGTATTAAATCTTATGGGGTCCTCAAAAAATTTAATATACCGCTTCTAATAAATTTTTAAAAAACATTGGTGTCCCGGGACCCCGATCCACACTATGTGGGTCCGCCCCTGCTTAGGAGCCTAGTTAAGCTCGGTATATGAAGCTCGGGCTTAAGCTCGTATGTTAAAGGAGCTCTAATTTAGGCTCGGGCTCGTTTGATCTTTTAGCAAGCTGATCTCGGGTAACTCACAAGCGGCTTCACTCATTTACAACCCTATTCATTTTAAAACTGTTAAACGAGTTGTGTTTTTCCAGTGAAAAGTCTATGTAAGAAGGTCAAACAAGTCGTTAACTTAATTAGAAAATGCGTGCATTGACTAATTCATTTGTTGTTGTCAGTTAAAAGGAAGGAAACACTCATGAAGATATATGGAAACAAGAAGACATATCAGCTGTTACTAGAGGTGCACAAATCGGTTTTTTTTGAAAAAACCGGTTCGGTTTTTAACCGGACCGGTTTTTTTTATCCAGAAAAAAACCGGTTCGGTTAATAACCGGACCGGTTATTAACCGGTTATTATTGCTGAAAACTCAAACCGGCCAAACCGGTTTGGACCGGTTTAGAAACCGGTTAGAACCGGTTATTAAACCGGTTTTTTTATAACCGGTTTTTAAAAACCGGTCTAACCGGTTAACCGGTTTTTTTTTTTTTTTTTTTTTTTTTTTTTTTTTTTTTTTTTTTTTTTTTTTTTTTTTGCTTTAGGGTTTAGGGTTTCGTTGTTAGCATTCTTTGCTTGGAAGATTAAAAACACATAACTTTCATTTATAGCTTTTACATTAAAAATACAAACATTAAATCGTTATCGCATATTCGTAACTCAAAAATACAAACATTAAAGAATGTTTAGACACGATTACATTAACAAGTTGATGTTTGTTACTCATTTTCTTCGCTACCCGATCCCGAGCTATTCCTTAGGTAATCGTCGTACGCGGCTTCTTCATCGGTCATTGGTTGAGTGTGTCCTTGATTGACCTCGTCTTCATACAAGGCCGCCTCATAGTCCATTTCCCCCTCGAGTGAGCGTTGATGTTGTGCCCTGTCTAAAGAGTCCAAGTAATCCTTGTAGCAAATCGACATCTCTACAGCTGGTGGAGTGAGTCGAGTCCTCCTAATCGATATAACCCTGCCAGAAACAGAAAAAGCAGACTCCGAAGCTACCGTGGAAGCTTGGACCGTTAGTAAATCTTTGGCCATGGCGGCGAGGATCGGAAACTCATCCTCCTTACCTCTCCACCAAGCCAGCAAATCAAGACTTCTAAATTCATCCGGAGTCATGTGTTTCACAAAGTTGGTACCACCATACCTTCCAAGTTCACTGCTTGGGGTGTTTACCCTTTGACGTTTACCGGCGTCTTCCCAAATCATGTAGTACATCCCCATTTCAAGGTCGGTTTGGGATTGGGATTGGGCAACAACTCTTAACGAGTCATGAATTTGGGAAGACGACCCGTATCTTGTAAGGTAAACATCATACATGTTTGCCAAGGTGGTGTTGAAATCATTCTTTAAAGTTTGGCTATAATAGGGGTTTTGATCGTCGTTTAACCCTAGCTCATCACAAATTTTTTCTATTAAAGCTTCAACACCACCAACATTGATGCAAGGGTTTAACGCAGCAGCACAGGTCAAAACAGCGGGTAGTTCTTGAAAATATTTTTTAAATTTTTCTTTCATTTTTACACCCATATCAAAATAAGGTGCACCCCTACAATGAAGGTCACTCAACTTTGTGCACATGACAGCAATTTTTGGTAAAGCAATGGGGCTTGTTGGATAGTAAACCCCGGATAAACTACTTGTGCAAGATTTAAAAATTTGAAGAACCTCCGTAACGATCTCAATCAATAACCAGTTTCTAGGATCGTACGGTGCACATTTACCCCTATTTGACAAAATTTGATGAAACGCAATTAACGATTGTTTTTGTTGGATGGCTTTCTCAAACATTTCACAAGTCGAGTTCCATCTTGTTGGACAATCCCAGTTAGGCCCCAACCATTGACAGTTAGCTTCTTCACAAAATTTTTTGTATCTTGAAAATGTTGAATTGTTGCTAAAAACATCTCGTAACATTCTTTTAAAATTGTTTCTTTGCGTTTCGATCACGTTTAACCCATCTTGCACGGCCAAGTTGATAATATGTGCAATGCATCGGCTATGAAAAAACGCTCCATCACAGATAGGTTTATACTTTAATTTTAAATGGCCAACCGCGGCCGTATTGTTGGACGCGTTATCAAACGATATTGAAAAGATTTTATCTTCAATCTTGTATTGTCGAATGACTTTATCCAAGAGTTTAAAAATATTTCTACCCGTGTGCGGGTAATCAAACAATTGAAACGCAACGGTTCGTTTCATCATTTGCCACGACCGGGGGTCAACCCAATGAGCCGTCACACAAATGTATGAGTCGGGCGAACCATTAGGTACCGACCACACATCCGTGGTTAAGTTCACACCAGTTTGTAAGTTTGAAAAGTATGAAATTAGTTCGGATTTAGCGTTTTTCCATGCTTTAAGCATATCTCTTCTAAGGGTCGAACGACTTACGTGTTGGTAGCGTGGTTGAACATACGTTTGCATCATCTGCGTGAATTGAGGGTTGTCGAAGTGGTTGAAAGGAAGTGATTGTTGAATCACAAAGTTGCCAAACTGTTGACGTACCGCTTCAAGGTCGTACGTAAACACCGTTCCTTGATTCGTCATCTCCGGCTGCGAACTACTTCCGGATTCGTCCTTCAAGACCTTGCAAGAGGGCTTTTCTACATGAGCTCTTAAACTGGAGTTTGCTTCTTTGTTATAAAACTTCAAACAATGTTTGCATCTAGCTTTTTGGGTTCCGTTAGACATTTCGCATAGGTCGAAATGTTGCCAAATATCTTGGTTTCGTTTCGTGGGGATGACCCGAACGACGGTTTCTCCCGTGTTCGAGGCACCCATGTTGACCGATGAAGCAGCACTTTGGGAGGCCATGATAATCGACTACGAATTAAGAGTGGTATACTCGAGTATGAAATAAACGACTACGAAAGAAGAGCGTTTGGAGTTGTATAATCGCGTATGAAATAAACGTTTAGAGCTTTTGGAGTTGTATAATCAAGTGTGATCTAACCAATACCCAACCTAAACTATATATAGATGTTTGTGGGGGTAAAATGGTAAAAAAACCAAAAAAAAACGGCTAAAAAACGGTCAAAAACACAAAAAAACGGCTATAAGGCCGTTTGGTAACGTTCGAAAACCGGTTAAACCGGTTAACCGGTTATTAAAAAACGGTTAACCGGTTTTTTTTTATAACGGTAATAACCGGTTATTTTAAAAACCGGTTAACCGGTTTTTTAATAACCGGTTATTAAAAAAAACCGGTTTTTTTTATAACCGGTTATAAAACCGGTTTTGGGTCCAAAACTTATAACCGATACGTAAACCGGTTACGTAAACCGGTCAAACCGGTTTTTAAAAAAACCGGTTTTTAAAAAACCGGTTTTCGGTTAAACCGGCCAAACCGGTTCCGTAACCGGTTTTTTTGACCACCTCTAGCTGTTACTACAGGTGTCTTGATTGTACTTTTACTTTTTTTTATATATAAAAGGGCAACCGCAATCAAAGCGGGTCAAACAGGGTTGGATTGACCCACAAACACATATATGTTCGTTTTGTAAATAATATTAGTTCACTAAACACTATTTTAAAAACATAGTTATGTCAATAATAATCTAATAATGTGCATCTTGGAATGAACCTATTTTATGTTTTATAATTGATGATTGTCAAGTTTCAACTTTCAACCCATCTGGGATAACATAACCCCCGATTGATGAGTAAAATGGGTCGAAGTTAACTCATCTGGTTTCTCAGTTGTGAATTTATGACACCACACGAACCTAACACAAAATTCACGTTTTTGGGTTTAGTCCAGAACTCCAGATGCTTTCTGGTCGAACCCCCAAACGCATTTAGCTAAACAGGTTTGGATCAGTTTCTGGTTGAACCCACAAACACAATTAGCTAAACGGGTTCGGGCCTGTTTTGGGTCTAACCGACAAACACAGGTAGCTAAATGGGTTTGGGTCTGTTTTCGGTCGAACCCGCGAACATGATTAGCTAAATGTGTTGTGTTTGGGCTGACCTGTTTAACCCGCTTTTTTTTATTTAATTTTTTTGTTATTTTTTTTTCCTTTTATAGTGTTTTTTTATTTTATAACTTAAAATGGTTGGATATTTTATGCCAAAATTTAAAAATTAAAAACAAAAATTGACATCATCTTCTATATTGTAAATGTACTTATTTATATAAAGTTGGGATTTTGTTGTAAGAGTTTAATTCTGTAGTATTAAGACGCAAAAGGTAATACATAATGGTTTAAACGGGTCGTGTTTATGTCAACCCATGAAATTGTGTTGTGCTTGGGTTCATTTGTCTACTTCATTTTCGAGTTCGGTCAGAATTTCAGGTTTGTGTTGGGTTTGACCCGCCAATCCACAAACTTCTATAATGTAAATGTACTTATTTTAATATTCGTTTAGTTAAAAATTTTATTGTCATCAGGAGAAGTTACACAGTGGGAACCAATGGAAGTTGAGACGATAACACCTCTAACCCAAATAACGTTTACGAACTTCGATTGCCAGATAGTGAAGAAACACTAACCGGACCCCGGGCAGATTACTGGTAACCTGGGGGTTGGATAGCAGTTTCCCACGAGGGGTTAGACCCTTGGAAGATGGTTCTTCTGATAACCTGCAAAACAGACACCGTGAGCTCGTCACTGAGAAGGGGGGGTTCCTCCTTGTAACCACCCTCCGGCGTGAGAATCAGACTAGATTACTCTTTAAATATAAAAGTATATTAAGAGATTGCTAGAGCAGATATCAGGTATAATATGATGATAATGTAATAAGATATGTTGAGATGAGATGGTCATACCATTTGGGGTATTTATAGCCGAAGGTAGGTTTCCAAGGAGGTATGGCCGGCTGCAACAGTGTTCCTGTTCATCAACAGTAGCCTACGCACGTGCCCTGCTGGTAGTTGGTGGGTAGGCAGCGGCTGATAGCGACCAGGCCTGCTGTATACTATTCCCTTTCCACCAACTGCCGGCTACGCACGTGGTATGACAGTAGTTGGTGAGTAGGCAGCGGCTTAATAGTGATACAGTACAGGAGCATGCTGCTCGCCATACTGTATCAGTGAGCTGTCGTATCCCTGATCAGATCTTTCGCCCATACCTCGTCAGGTACAGTAAAAGGTCCTTCAGTATAGACTGGCTTATTTGGGCGGGAGTATTCCCCCTCCCGCCTCTGTGCGGGATTGCTCCCGGCTTTGCTCATTCCTTCAGGTGACACTGAATGATCGAGAGCTAAGTACCTAGTGCGTGTAGCCATGCTGCGCGGGTGGCCTTCCCTCATGGCTTGTATCCGAGGCTGCGGGAACAGGCGGAGTCCACCATGGGAGGCATTTCCTGCGGGACCAGCTTGCATACTGCGCGTAAGGACGTCACGTCTCTGAGCATGGTTGGTCCTGCGGGTCCAGTTGGTCTCTGCGCAGACGTCCCTGTTTGAGTCTTGCGGGTCCAACTGGGCTCTGCTGGGACCTACCTCTTCAAGTCCCCCCAGTCCAATGTTCTTCTCATGCGTGTTTAATAAAGTGAGGTGAACTTTTGAACTTAAGCAAAGGGTTTTGAAAAGGGTTTTGTAAGGTTTTCCATGGGAAGTCCTTGTCACTTGCAGAAATGCCCGAGTTTCCTGCTTGGTCTTTGGGTATGATGCGGGTAGGTCTGTAACCTCCTCGCAAGTCAGGAGCATTGAGTCCTAGTTGTGTGGATTCTCCATGAGGTTTTGGTAGTTTTGAACATAGTGATCAATTATGTTAAAACCACCAATTCCATCCTGGAGCTTCAAACAACGTAGTTCTCAACGTTCCCGCTATGCGGGGATGTTATTTCCGTTTCCGCAAGCATTGCCCAGAAGATCCTTCCTGGTTTCAATTCCCAGCGGAGCGCTAGGTATGTGAAGGGTTTTGCCTTAACACTGTACCAGCGCTCGTCTTACGGTTACTTTACTTCCAAGGTATTCCTAGCGTCAATTCCCTGCAGGTGCTAGGTATGTGAAGGGTTTTGCCTTTACACTGTACCCGCACCTGTCTTATAGTTACTTGGTTGCCGAGGAATATTTGGCTTCAATTCCCTGCGGGTGCTAGGTATGTGAAGGGTTTTGCCTTTACACTGTACCCGCATCCGTCTAACGGTTACTTGTTCGCCAAGGATTACTTGGCTTCAATTCCCTGCGGGTGCTAGGTATGTGAAGGGTTTTGCCTTTACACTGTACCCGCATCCGTCTAACGGTTACTTGTTCGCCAAGGTTTACTTGGCTTCAATTCCCTGCGGGTGCTAGGTATGTGAAGGGTTTTGCCTTTACACTGTACCCGCATCCGTCTAACGGTTACTTGTTCGCCAAGGTTTACTTGGCTTCAATTTCCTGCGGGTGCTAGGTATGTGAAGGGTTTTGCCTTTACACTGTACCCGCATCCGTCTAACGGTTACTTGTTTGCCAAGATGTAAGGGGTATTTTCCCGCTTACTTTTTAATATTTTTAAATTTTGAATTTTGAAATTCGAAGAGTTGGTGGAAAGATAAGAACAGTCCAAACCTCTGAAACGTCGTGCGACGGTTTCTTCTGACTGTGTCAGGACGTGCAGGAAGTTATGGTGACGTGACAGAACATGGTCATTCCAGACGCTTTTCCTGGCGCGTGGGCACGATTTTTCGGGCGCGTGGCCGCGAAATTACTGGCACACGTCCTGTCAACAGCTGTTGCCAGCCTGCTTTTTGCCACGTGTCATAGTTTCATTGCACCTTCGATTTCTCTCTCCTCCGCATTAAATTCACCGCATTAATTGCGATTAGTATATAAAGGGGGAGAGGCCTCTTTGTAATCCACACTTTCACCTCTCTTCTTCTTCTTCTTAGTGATTTCCGGCAAATACTCCCCTTTTTCAGGCAAGCATTTTCCCGAAATCACTCTTCTTTCTGCAAAAATGTCTTCTCATGATGCTGAAGCTGTAGCCGACGATAGGAGTACTGCTGGCGAGTGCCAGTGTGCTCTACCTCTCGATCAGTACCAGTACATAGTCAGGAAGTTCATGCTCGAGTCTCTCGAGCCTGAGTTTCCTGAATCCCACCAGACTGTGTACGATGCCCCCAGTGGCAAGATCGGGGTATATGCTGCATTCTTTGTTTATGGGAACCTTAGGTTTCCATTGACAAAGTTTATGTATCGTGTTCTGGAGAGGCACGGTGTGCACCTGACCGAGGTGCATCCGATGGCGATTGCCAAGGTCCGGCACTTCGAGTGGGTGTGCCGGATTCTGGGTATTGAGCCCTACGTGGACCGCCTGATGACCTTCTATACTTGGAGGTGCGTCCAGGGGTGGTACACCCTGACAACCCGTATTAAGGGTTTGAAGATCTGCGTGACCGAGCGCAGTCTCCGATCGTGGAAGCGGGAGTTCTTCTACATCTCTGCCCGCGCCATCCCCATTGCTATGAAGTTCAAGAAGGGTCAAGCGCTTCCGAGCCTTCACGCTTCCAGCTACCAGGAGGCGGAATGGTTCGCGAAGATATCCCGGGTCCAATCTCCGGTTTACCGGTTTGCGGAGTCCGGGATGGTGCTGCTGGGGATGAGCCGGGTATGGAAGGATGCGTCCCGGTTTCCCATCCTTCTTGAATATGGTTTGAACTCTATTCCTTATGGTATGTCTTGTCTTTCTTGCTGATATTAGTTAATTTTCTAACTGTTTCTTTTTCTTTCAGAGGGGAATAATTTGGAGTCGCTCCTGTTCCCGCGGGAAGCTGACAGTCCTGTGCGGGTGGGCACTCGTGCTCTGGATGACAATGAGTTGCCCATCCTGGAGCAAACGGCGGATAGGTTTGTGGAGGTCTATCCGCCGGGCCAAGAGATCCTGAGCCACCGGCGGCCAGGTAAGGAGATATTCTATCCTGAACCCCTCAATGCTGTACCCGTTGCTGAAAATCCTTACGTCCTGTCTTCTGAGGAATCCACAGATGGTCCTCCCCTTGTGCGGAAGAAGAAGACTGCTGCCGGTGTGAAGGGGAAGGAGAAGGCCACAGCTGATCCAGTGGTTCTATCTGACACGGAGTCAGATAGTGAAGAGGTGGCGGGGAAGCCTGGTGGTGAGAAGACCACTGCTCCGGAGGCTACGACCGTTACCTCCGGAGAACCAACGAAGACGACGGTTACCGGTACCAAGAGGCCGGCTCCATCGGGTTCCTCCCCGCCCGTCCGTACGTTCAGGGTCAAGAAAACCCGTAAGTATAATCATAATGCCTTTGTAGATTTGTCACTTCATAATTTTCTTTTAACACTTTCTTCTTTGTGCAGGCGTGGATGTTGACGCAATCCTGGGTGAAACGCAGGGGAGTACCTCCTCGCCAATGACGGTAGGCTCGGTCAGCCTTCCTGAGGCGTCGACCCAGTCGCCTGCGCCTGCGTCCGCTGGTCCAGTTGCTCGTTCCGTCGAGCCAACTGTTCCGGCCGAGATGATGTCACCGCCGGCCGTGAGTGCGATTTTTACAGCATCCTTCACGGAACCGGCGGTTACTGCTGCTTTTAAGGAGGCGGCGACCGCGGCGGAGACAACGACGGCGACCACGGCGGCTGCCACCATGCCCGCGCCACCGGCACCGATGGCCGGACCATCAGGTACGCGCAGGGCTTCACGCCGATCTTTGCCACCTTCCCGTCTGCCTGACCTGTTGGATGGATTTCCTTTAGGTTCAGGTGATGGGTTTGGCGGCTATCGGCCTGTCATTGACCCTACAGGTGCGTAGGGTTCCTCTTTTTCCCTTATGTTTTTCATCATCTTTTCCTTACTGCTTTTGTTTCTTTTGCAGTGTCGGATTCCAATGAAGTGTATGTTCCTCGATGGAACATACGCCGAGGAACAACCCTTCGCACACCCGTGGAGTGCGTGGACTGGGCTCGCCACGCTGCTCCTCCGGGCGCGTTGGGGGAAGCCATGGTTAGCTACCAGGAGGGTAGGCTAACTAATGAGCTTCGGGTTCTCCAGGCCCGGATGCAGCCGCGCGTCGAGCTGCTTTGTCGTGAAAACGAAAAGTTGAAAGCAGCTCACGCCAAGGACATATCTGAGGCGCGTGCTCTTCGGGAGGAGAACCAACAGCTGGCGGCAGCTGCCGCCGACAAGGAGAAGGCCTTCAAGGCCCTCGAGGTTGAAGTTCAGGCGCGACTCGAGGCCCGCTCCAAGGCTGCCCAAGCTGTGAATGAACAGCTTCGGCTGGCCAGGGAGACTGCGCGAAACGCAACCGAGAGGGCTGCCAAGGCTGAAGCCGTTGCTGAGCCTTTGCGTGTGGAGAATGAGGAGCTCAAGGCCAAATTAGAGGCCCTCCAACGCGCTCATGATGCCTTGGCAATGGAAGATGCCAAGAAACTCCAGGAAATCCTGGACCAAAGGGGGGTGCTTGACCAGACCCAGCGGAAGCTTAAGGGCGTCGAAGAGGCTGCCGCTAAGGAAGTTTTACTTGCCAACCTTAACAAGAGCGAAGCCGAACGCGCCCATACCGAAGCTCAAGGTGCCCTCCGATGGCTTCTTCGAGAAGCGTTGCCTCAGGTATGTTTAGATTTATCTTCACGCATTTCTTTTGTAAGAAAAGGTTCTAATACTTGTGTTTTCTTTGTAGGTTGTGCGTCGGGTCTTTTCAGAGACCTCTTACGATGATGCTATGACCGCAGCCCTCAACGCTTCTCATGATGATGGGGAAAAGGCCGGCTTCATGCTTGGTCTAGGGTTTGTTGAGAAAGGCGTCCCGCCTTCCAACTTCCCTTTGTTCAATGTGGATACTGAAGCCATTTATGACCAAGCATTGAACCAATACGCCGCCTTCCCGCATCCAGTGGTGGAGAAGGTGGACGAAGTAGCTGCTGCTGATGATGGGTTAGCTGTCCTCAAAGCGTTCCTCGAACCACCCCGTTCTTCTGACGGAGCGGGTCCAAGTGGAAGCGGCCCTGAGGCTTGATCCTGAAGATCCCTTCCCATTGCTAAGACTTGTATAGTTTTTTATTTTTTCTTTTAGGCGGGTAGTTACCCGGCCATTCTTGTAATATACTCTTGAAATATTAATCTTTTTGCGTATAAGATTGTTATTTCCTTCTTTGGGTTCCTTGCTTTATAAACTTATGACTTGCATACTTAGTTTAAATTAGCAATTTTCCAAGTGTTTAGAATAAGAACCTTTGAACGTGGTTGATAGTGGGTTAAAGTTTCGCTTCCTCCTTCGTGATTGTGCGGGTAGAACCGTCACTTGCACTTGGTAGGATGGCTAAACTTTTAACTTTTATCTAACCTGCGTGTAGGTTTTTCTTACTTTTTGAGGATAAGTTAACCTTTGAACGTGGTTGATAATAGGTGTGAAGTTTTGCTTCCTCTTTCGTGATTGTGCGGGTAGAACCGTCACTTGCACTTAGTAGGATGGCAAAACTTTACCCATACCTGACCTGCGTGTAGGTTTTTCTTACCTTTTTAAGAATTTTGTTTTGAACCGTTCGACGCGCGGTTGTCGATAGATTAGTGTTCATTTTCCTTTCATGATTCATGCGGATAGACCGGCACTTTCATTTAATGGAATAATTGAACTCTTCTCCTTCAACTGACCGGCGTGAAGGTTTGCCACGTTATTGGGTTCGTGCGGGTAAGACCGCCTTCCCACGCAACGACTTCACGTAATGTGAATGCCGTCACCAGTGTTGGATAGTTTTAACCGTTCGACGCGCGGTTGTTGATAGGTTATTATTCAGTTTCGTTAATGATTCATGCGGATAGACCGGCACTTTCATTTTTGGGTGCTGAACTTTTTCCCCTTCAACTGACCTGCGTGAAGGTTTGTCACGTTATTGGGTTCGTGCGGGTAGGACCGCCTTCCCATGCAATGACTTCACGTAATTATGCGGTGAAAACCGGCATATTAGTGCCCAGAAAAGTATAAATGTAAAATCATCAGCTTCGATATTCTTAAAAGAGAATCATTTCCATTAGAAGTGGCTCTTGGCCTTTTCTTTACAAATTGGAATTGATTTACATGCAAACTGTGTAAATGAGCTCCCTTGTTGGGATGGGAGTGCCATCGAGCCGATACGCACCTGGTTCGGGATCTCGTTCTTTACGCAGCATGTAGTCTCGATATTGAAGCTGGAATTGATTCGTGTTTTCCCCAGCTGGGGTTCTATACGCACCCGCCTGCTCAGCCTTTATTACGCCACGAGGTGCGCGAGCGTCCCATCTCTGACAAATGCTTCGACCATATCTTTTACATCTATGCATTCTTCAGTGTTGTGGCCCTTTGTCTTGTGAAAGTCACAGTATTTGCTCCGATCTGCATCGTGACGATGTCGGATTATTGGCGGTTTTGGCCATGGGAGCCCTTCAGTGGCGAATATCTCAGTGACGCTTTTGGTGAGTGGCGTCCATCTGGAGTTCCGGTGCGACTGTACATTATCCCTTCCGCCCAACCGATTTTGCAAGCCGGATGAGGTGTCAAAGTTTACCCTTGACTGCCAGATGCCTAGCTTTCGTTTTTTATTTAATCGGGCGGTGAGGACATTGTCTTCTCTCGTCCTCTGGGTGTAGAGGTTTGTGCTCTGTGGGAGATCTCTACCCAGTTGCTTCTCTGTTTCCGCATAGCGTTTTGCTGCTGTCATGATGCCATCCCATGTGGATGGCATGCCATCTTTACCCGTTAGGGTACGGATGAGCTCTGGGTCATGTGCGCCCTGGATGAAGGCAGCGCGAACAAGATCTTCACTGATATTGCCCAAACTTAGCTTCTTTGAGTTGAAGCGAGTGATGAAGTTTGGCAGAGATTCGTCTTCCTCTCGTATGCATTTGAGGATTGTCCATTGCTCCTCGGTATACTTCCGTTGCTGGCTGAAGTGTTGGCTAAACTTTTGTTGGAAGTCTGCCCAGTCGTAGATGTGGTTGACCGGTAGACGATCGAACCATGCTCTAGCAGCCCCAACCAGCGTCATTTGGAACATGTAACACCACGTGGGTTCCGTCCAATTGCTGACGGTTGCCCCTGCTATGAACCTGTTCAAATGATCGTCTGGATCAGATATACCGTCATATGTGCCTATGTTGGGCATTTGTTTGGCACTCTTTGGGGCGATTGCTTCAGCAATGTCCCTTGCAAATTTGGACGTTCCTGCATTTGCAACGTTTGGTCTGAACGTTTTAGAGAAGTCTCGTGGACTTCCACCTGTGCTTTTTGGTTTGAAGGCTTGTCCAAAATGCCTTTTCGGTTGGGATTCCGTTTCCTTATGCTTCCCTTTTGCCCTATGGCGAGGGTTCGCGTCGGAGTCGGATTCCTCCGAGTCATCCTCCCAGTATTCGAATTCGTCGGCCTGTTGCACGGAACGCAAGCGTTCGTCCAACTCAGCCTGGAATTCCTTTTGTCGTGCCTCCGCCCATGCCTTAACTTCATCGAGAGTTTGGCGGGGGAGTCTTCGTTTCTCAACCTGGGTATCAGTGGATCCCAGTAGGCGATCATTTACTGCACTTGCCCCAGCTTTGGTAAGTGGGGTAGTGTTCGTAAAATTTACTTCACTTGCCCCGGCTTCGGTAGCCGGGGTAGTGTTCGTAAAAACTGTGTTGCCGGTATTCCCCCTAGTAGCAGGGGTTATGGTTACCGGAATTTCTCTAACCATCTTTGTAGAAGTTTGAAAAAACTGGAGAAAAATAAAGTTCTAGCTTTATGCACGGATGGCGCCAATGAAGAAACACTAACCGGACCCCGGGCAGATTACTGGTAACCTGGGGGTTGGATAGCAGTTTCCCACGAGGGGTTAGACCCTTGGAAGATGGTTCTTCTGATAACCTGCAAAACAGACACCGTGAGCTCGTCACTGAGAAGGGGGGGTTCCTCCTTGTAACCACCCTCCGGCGTGAGAATCAGACTAGATTACTCTTTAAATATAAAAGTATATTAAGAGATTGCTAGAGCAGATATCAGGTATAATATGATGATAATGTAATAAGATATGTTGAGATGAGATGGTCATACCATTTGGGGTATTTATAACCGAAGGTAGGTTTCCAAGGAGGTATGGCCGGCTGCAACAGTGTTCCTGTTCATCAACAGTAGCCTACGCACGTGCCCTGCTGGTAGTTGGTGGGTAGGCAGCGGCTGATAGCGACCAGGCCTGCTGTATACTATTCCCTTTCCACCAACTGCCGGCTACGCACGTGGTATGACAGTAGTTGGTGAGTAGGCAGCGGCTTAATAGTGATACAGTACAGGAGCATGCTGCTCGCCATACTGTATCAGTGAGCTGTCGTATCCCTGATCAGATCTTTCGCCCATACCTCGTCAGGTACAGTAAAAGGTCCTTCAGTATAGACTGGCTTATTTGGGCGGGAGTATTCCCCCTCCCGCCTCTGTGCGGGATTGCTCCCGGCTTTGCTCATTCCTTCAGGTGACACTGAATGATCGAGAGCTAAGTACCTAGTGCGTGTAGCCATGCTGCGCGGGTGGCCTTCCCTCATGGCTTGTATCCGAGGCTGCGGGAACAGGCGGAGTCCACCATGGGAGGCATTTCCTGCGGGACCAGCTTGCATACTGCGCGTAAGGACGTCACGTCTCTGAGCATGGTTGGTCCTGCGGGTCCAGTTGGTCTCTGCGCAGACGTCCCTGTTTGAGTCTTGCGGGTCCAACTGGGCTCTGCTGGGACCTACCTCTTCAGATAGAATCAACCGAACTCGAGCAGCGGATCGAGAAGACACTTGCCTCACTCAAACAGTCTCAGGAAACCGAGTACAAAATCGCTGAAAGTGTCCTCACTACCCAAAAAAGCATTATTTTAAATCTTTATCAAGAGCTCAAAAAAGAAAAATCAAAACTTGCAAATTGTTCACCATCAGGCGACCCGTCACTAGTTCATAATGTTTTCAAGATAATGGATCAAATCAAGAATGAATTTAGAAAGATCACCGCAATGCAAAACGTCGGTAAAGGGTTTGGGAAAACGTCCAAGTATGTGCTGAAAGAGCATTTTGGGGTGCAGGTGAGCAACTGAGACTCGGGTGTTTGTTATTGTTTGTTGTTTGTTTTGGAGCCAGTTAGCTAAAGATTATGTTCGTTGTTGTCTATACTTGTGTTGTAGTTTGCTAGACTGCGTGTGTTTTTCAAGGTTTTACATGGTCTTGGTCTTTGGATGTGAAAGCTTGGTCCTTGTAGCTTCGCATTCAAGATGACAAGTTTTGTTTAATCGCGATGACGTTTATGGTCTTTGAGATATTTGTTTAATATCTTACAAAACATCAACCAAGGCTTAATTTTTTTATTGCTGCTTTTTGTTTCGTTCTTCGTAGCATGATATAATTCGTATCATCAACCGTTGTTTCTATGTACAATGAATCGATTTAGGTTTCTAGAAAATTTTGCATATCATGTTTGGAACTTGTAGAAATAGGCTTTATTGCATATGAATAAGTGGCTTTAAGTTGAATGGATTCTTTAGGTAATAAGCTGTTACAATATGAAACATTCGGGTCGGTTCAGATGCTGAGCCACACGAACCACCTATGTTCTTGTTAGGTTAAGTGCAAATTTTGGAAGGATGGTCTGGCTCCACTAGGATTTTTTTTATCTTTGTGATTATTCGAGCACGGTACCGGTACCGAAAATCTCCAGAAATGGGTTCCCGTACCGAAAGTACTTGGTATGTTACCAATACGGTCAACGGCTTTTTGGGATGCTGTTGAGTATTTTCCAGGTGATGTGATTCGTGCATGGTGTCGAATTTTTTCTAGGGCTTGTCGGGATGCCAAAAACGCAATCGAACGGGTCTTCCAGAAACCCGTTATTCACCTATATTGGATGTTCAACAGAATAGAAACTCAGACCACTATATTCATTATTATTGAAAACAAGGTAAACCAATATTGGTCCAATCTTTGTTGACAGAATTAGAATAGGGCTAATTTGGGGTTGCAAACGAAAATTGGTGGAGTTTAACTCAGGATAGTGAAAGTCCTTCGGGTCATGGTGCATTTTAGAATATGATTTGTAAGCAGTTTCTGCAAACACTCTGTAGAACCCAAAATACTCAATTATATGATGTAAAAAGAGACCATATGCTTAAGGCTGTTTTTACGAACAAAATTACGACCAAGTGAACTGGATCTTGACGTAAATGTTTTCACTAATCCGAAAATCTACTGCTGTTGTACTTTGTTCAATCTTCATGACTTCGTCTCCCAACTCCTACGGAGACTCTAAAGCGTTCTTACTCAGGTAGAATTATTTGTTTGTCTGTTTATGCGATTAAGTAGTTATATAACTTTGTGAATTGCATGTCCGATTGAAGAAGAAAGAACAAGCAGAGGTTTACCGTTGCACTTGACATGGTGAGAGTTTTTGAATTAATCTGAATTTTGCTTTATTTCTGATGATGATGATGATAATTATGATAAACAATGTTATTTGTTCAAGTTTAAAGGAATTACACTTCGGTTTTTCAGCTCTAACAATTCAATAGAGTGGAGGTGTTCAATCCATTACACCCAAATTTACACGATCTCTACATCAAATGATATCTTTTTGATGGGTTAAGGTCAGAACGGGTTTGGGCCGGATTTAATTAGTTACGAGTCACAAGGGGTTCACTCAAAAACTATTTGAGATTGCCGATTTAGTTAATGAACCTTATCCTTATGTTTGTTGTAATTTATGCACAACCAATGCTCTATAATTTTGCCTTTGATGTGAATAGCCAACATCCTAATTTATGACATGGTAAAGAAATAAAGATATTTAGCTATAATGGATCAAAGAGAAAATCCATTAAATGCGATGCTCTATAAATTTGGCTCTGATGTGAATAACGGTGTACAAGAGTCTCCTTGAATAGGATAGAGGCTAAGTTGAAGTTACTATAATTACAAAGCTACATGAAAAATTAGTTGAAAGTATTTTGAAGTTTTATACATTTGGGGAAATATTAAAGAGTCAAAATTACGTTTATGGTTAGAGGTGACTTTTAGGTCAAAATTAAATTCTGACTTTTGAATAAGAAATAAATAAGTCAAAATAATGTTTATGGTTCGAGGTGACTTTTTGGTCAAAATAAAATTTTGGCTTTCAAATAATAAGACATAAATTGAATCAATAATCTAAATTTCCCTTCTGACCAAGTTGTTATTGGCTAAATTTTTGTCATGCTTTGCTTATTATAGGAGATGAACAAGGGCAAAAACAGGTAGTAGCATTGACCGGATATGCATTATCAGCCTACTACTAACTCTACTTATGCAGAAAGAAGAGAAAACCATAGCCGTATGAAGACACTTTTTTGTACTTAAATTACAACCTTCTGTAATATAACTACTTGCCTTCTATTACAAACATGTTAACCAAAATCTTTTGTTTCTATACTATAGTTCTATCTATGCATTTCAAGTAGGCTTTACCCGTAGCAACGCTCAGGGTACTACAACTAGTATAAATACAATTATGAATGTCCAAAATTAATGAACGCATTTTCATTATAATTTTTTCCAACATTTCTCTTTTTATAACTAAATAATATTGAAGTTTCATTTAACATCAAACTTCTAACAAATTGTTACTCCAAGTTCATATAAACATTCAAATAGTTATTATTTACTTATTATATGGTTTTCAAATCTTCAAATATATATTACAATATACATTATTCAAGTATATATAATACTATGAATTCAATACTTCAACAAGTTAAAAAGTAAAGACATGATACAACACACATACAACGTCAGTTTTGTTTCAAACAATCACGCACCCTCCAGTTTCACATGGTTGTGAATATTCTACAGCAACCGCACGATATACATTCGGACAGACAGGACATACGTTTCGGACAATATACATCCGGCCAGACGGGAGAAGGGTACTCTATCTTGATACTATCACATGTAGAACTACTACTGGCCGCATCTGAATTTTTCAGCGGTCCAACGTAAACCATTTTAGCTATTTTCCCGATTTTGGTAACACGTTTTACGACACTCACCGGATCAACATCTCCAACAATGACCAACATCTGTTTTTTCGAGATCAAGTGATATTATATCGATGCCTGAAAGCTTTGTCACAGACTTTAGAACTTCGGTCCTGCACTTTTCGCAATGCACATTCACATATATCTCAATTTGCTGATACATAGAAGTAAGGTTTTATTAGCTGTTAATAAGAAGAAAAAAAAAAGAAGAAATAACAACAAACTTTAATGTGAATCACGTGTGCTAATTAGTAATTACCATGATACTTTAAACGTGTATTTCTTTCTTATTGTCATTTTTACTATAACTTGGGTATTTATAGTATCACATATGTGCTTGCAATGTGACATCTCACGTGTAAGTTAACACGTTTAACTTAATTTGGAGTTCTAGTTTCATGCATAATCAAAAATGTCAACACATGTTAAATGTATTATCTCGGGTAACAAATGACCGAAACGACGTGGGATGCGTTAATATAATTTCTCGTTGCATATCAAGTTAAAAAATTATAAATTAATACATAACAAAAAAAAAAAAAAAGCACTGCAAGTCTCCTGGTATTACCTTAGTAGACATTTTGACGCCGATGACAAGCTAACAAAATGAAGACACGATGCGTATTGCAAAATGAACACACTTAATGCACTATATATATGTTTCAATTGCATGGAATAAATATTAAAATTGCCAATAGGCACATGCTTCCAAGTTGGCATTCAATGAGAAGTTTTCAAACTCAAAGGACCAGAGAATAAGGGGGTAAGAGACATTCTTTAATGCAACTAGTTACACTAAGTGGCAACCATGAAAGTAAGCACCAATTAAAATACAAAGTTAATAATAATATCCAAATGTTTATATCAAGAGGATAATTGTTAGACGCGGGCTAACCTAATAAAAGAAAGTCAACTTGCAGTTATATCGTTGTCTTTGAAACAGTAGGTGGTCGTTGTAGACCATCAGATGTATGAAGCGAACTTGTCAAATGGCATCAGCATCAAACGATGACATGTTCAATTTATTCTCCGTGTTAGAACTTAATAATATCTAAATGCTTATATCAAATATTCCTTCAAGGTCTCATGTTCAATTTATTCTTTAGAAGTTAATAATATCTAAATGCTTATATATATATATATATATATATCCAACACACTGATACAACTTTGTTGATTTTTATTATTTGGTAATAATTTAGTAAAACACTTTCAATGATAAATTCATCTAAACGTATTTGTTGCCTGGTTGGTATAATCAAAGATTAAATTGCAATGTTAATGTACAAATTTGATTACCCTTGGAGTTTTGCAAGATTCGATGTTTTCTACAGATCGACCGCAGGGAATCAATGTGATGCTTCATGAAGTGTTGCATCCCTTTGAGGCCTTGACAACCGTAATTTAATCGGCATGTTCCAAACGATGTGATTTAACCGGTTGCTAATTAACTTTACAAGTTTACGTAATGAGACTTTTAACTTTTGGTCTTTGCAAATGAAACTTTAATGTGTGTAGATCTTTATAATATATCAATCAATCAATCATACCTAGTTAAGGGGTTGTTTGGTTCATTCAGATCTGAATGAGTCATGTCTGAATGAGCCTCTGTCCCATTCAGCAGCAACAACAAGTCTGAATGATTCAGACATAATTTTAACCATTCAGATGTCTTTTAGTTTAGAACCAAACAGTCTGAAGTCTGAATGAATTAGATATTTACATCTGAATGGTTCCATTCAGATGTAAACAAACAGCCCCTAAGTCTCACCAACAGCAAAGCTATAAGTAGGGTATGGGAAGGGTGAGATATTGTAGACATACCGTACCTCTATCCAACAGGATAAAGAGGTGGCTTCCAGAGAGAACCTTAGCTCTGTAATACATATGTATGAGACAATATAAAGTAAATGAAATAATAATAATAAGGTAAATAGAACCAATATCTATACTATATAATAGATAAAACTTTCTTATTGCCACATGTCATAATCATATTAATTCTTACAAAAATTTTCCCTCCTCTCTCTCATATTAAATACATTTATCTTTATTATTAATAATTTTGTATTTTAATTTTTCATTCATCTCTCATATTAAATACATTTTTTTTTCTTTTCAATCATTCAAACTCTTAAAAGACAAATTAACTATTGAAGTATTCTCAGTATTTATGTTAATTCAAACAACTGATTTTTTAACCGGTTAAAGTATCAAACATGGTTCAAGTCAAAACAATTTATTATTATAATGAGTTTCGATCCACGGGTTGGTTTTAAAAAGTAACCATTTACAACATTTTTTTTAATTTTCTATTTAATCAACCCATCTTTATTTTCAGTCCATCATCTTAAAAATCCACAAAAAATATAAAAACTTTACTACATGTTTTGGTTTTCATGCTGTAAAGACAACTTCATACATTTGGAATACAAATGTTAAACGTTAACACACTGTTAATCAGACAATGAATTGACTTTTATATCCTTATATTCTTCATATGGTATCTATCAGACATAAAATGATACGTTATAAGAAAATATTAGTTTCTTGACTTTTTAAATAACCTCAAAATATAAAGTTGTTAAGTCATAGGTTAGTTCTAAAAGCTGATGTTGAATTGATGCTGATTAAAATATTAACTAGAAAATTGGTCTATGCAATGAAATTAAGCAACATGTGAAAATACAATATGATAACCATGCTATAGAAGCCGAAATCATATCCGGAAATAATATTGGAACTCACAATTTTATTTTATTTTTTTTAAATCCTACACCTTTAGATAAAAGTACTAATGTTAGAGAATGAAATTTTTACTTAATTTTTGTTTGGAATGAAGATTAACAAAAGCGAATGTCAATCATCGTAAATTGTTGGTTTGTTTTTTAGACAATTTGTTTTAACTCATGACCAGTTATTTGTTGCATTATCTAGAGTTAAAATCAGAAACAATGAAACTACTAGGTTTTGAAAAAACAAGTAAGTTTACAAATAAAACTACACATATTTCGTATCAAGAAATATTTAGAGATTTATAAATTTTCTATTTCCATATTGTATAGTGTGTAATTTATTATACCATATAATATATCTTTATATCTGTTGAACATATTTTTTTTGTATGTGACATTATGTTATTATTTAAATAAATTTATTTATTATAACCCGTGTGTTACACGGATAGCTAACCTAGTCTTTACAATATATAAAATTGAAAATAGATACTCCATGATTTATAGTGGATATATGCATATATCAGCCAGAAGATATATTATAATCACTTGGTATCTTAGCAGTCATCTTATACTTTAAATAACTACACAAAACTTTTACATATTGGTTCTCGCATCATTTGCTATGATTATTTATGTATTTAACCCTCTACTACACATGAATACGTTGAAATGAGAACAATCTTATATTTGAAAGTTGAAACAACCACATCTACCTCGTTCATTTCTAAAAAAAATGAGCATTTACGGTCGAAATCACACTGACCACAAAATTTTTGACCGTGTGATTTTAGTAGCCTGAAAAGACACGGGAAAATAAAATAAAAATAATAGTCGGTCGCAAAGATCGCAAAAATTATGACCTTTTCTATTTGGTCGAAAGTCGCAAAATAGAAGGAAACAGAAAACAATTAAAATTTGGTCGCAAACTGGTCTCAACTTACGACCATATCATTTCGATCTATTCCTTTAGGTTGCATATTTCACAACCATTTAGTTTCAATCACAAATTTTTCAGCTCTTCCATTCCCAAAAACGCATAGTTTCTCCTCCAAAAATGACTTCTCCGGTCGGGGAATACATTAAATATTTACCTAAACCGGTAGGCCTTTGAGCGAATCCCACGTCAGCTCCAAGACGTTGGTCTCTAACTAGAAAAGTAAATGCTTGAGCTTGAGAAGCTTCTGGTCCAGTGGGTCCATAAAACTCACTAGGATAAGCCGTATTATTGAACCAAACAAAACAACAAGCAATGAAACCAAAGACAGAAGTAGCCGCTAAACTATAAGGCGAAACAGTTACAAAACTAAGGGAGACACTAAAAAAATAGTTAGGTCATTCACGTTGATTGAAGGTTTAAGAGTAAAAACTAAATTAAACTATATAAAAGACCAATTATTATGTTTTATGTATATACAATTTTCTCCGACGCAATGAATTTCCTTCATGACGCTAGGGGAATGCTATCTAGCTATACTATTAAAGCAATAACATTTTTTGACAAATGACATCTTCTTATTGGTCAATTTGTATATATTTCATATATACTAAGCCTTCTTACAATTTCTTGATATTAAAATAATTCAACACTAAATTATTATATTTTCTCAATAAACCGTTTTCTTTCTTTTATTACTAGTTAAGCACTTAATGCCAATACTAATGGGGACCCGTTTTTTTCAAATAGATTATCATAATTAATTTCACTCTCAGCGACATTGCTATAATAAGAAATTGGATTTCAGAAATCTCTCTATCAAAAAGGGTTTAGAATCGATAATTGATTTATTGTTTAAAATAGCCGACTTCTCAAACTTGGGTCCAACTTTCGTTCCAATTTTTTCCCTATCGACACGAATTGCCACTCTATACAATTACAAAATCGAATCCATTTCAGTATGAACTCTAATCGACGAACCCTAGACGATTCGTTGTTTGCTAGTAACTGATTTTCATCTAGATCAATTACTAACTGAGTTGCTAATATTTTTCTCGATAAACGTCTATTCTTTATAAGGTTTCTATTTGCAGTTGATCTATGAATCTATTCCATATTTGACTGAACAACTTCAATTTTGTCTTTGAAAGATCAGTGTATAAATTTTTTTTGATTATTTCATTATAATTTACTATAAAACGATTACAATAGAGTGGCAGGCAAACGGGCAACAAGCTGGCAGTGTATATCCGAAATGTTTTTGGTTTTATTGCAAGTTTTGTTGTTTATCATATTGATTCACTAATTTTATTTTTTTATTTTGTAATGTTGTGTCATTTTTTAAAATAATATTTGACAAATAGTTAAATAATTCCGTGCAGGATGTTGATGGAAGAGCAACAGATGTTTACATCGGATGCTCGGTTGCTCTTGGTTCACCTATTACATATGTCACTACACTTGAGTAGCAAAATACAAGGGTGCACACTTGGGGAGCACAATAGGTCTTTGGTTATAAATAAATTTACATGGTCTGAATGAATATATATGTTTTTAGGTCTAAATAATTAGTCACAATGTTAGCTCCTTTTATGATTGGTTTAGATTATATTGAATGAACTTTTGCACTATGATGATAATTGTGCTTTAAAGGTGAGATTCCCAAATTTGTTTTTTGTTTTTTGTAAGCTATGCATTTGTTTTGTGTTATATGTTGTGAAATGTGAAGTTTTTTACTATTGTTGGTTTTGTGTTTACATGATTTAGCATATGATTAAAAGAATACTTGAGAACTTTCTAATCTGTAGATTTAGGTTTTACTTAGAAGAATATGACAATATAGCACAAGAAGCAGTTTTGTATATATTTCCTTTTTTTTTAATTTTGTTTCATTATATTGAAATTATGAATCTTTTTAGGGCTGAGGAGATGTGATTGTTTACTGTTGAATTTGTATTGAAGAGATGTAATTGTTGATTTTAGGGTTGAGGAGATGTAATTGTTGATTGTTGAATTTGTTTTGAAGAGATGTAATTGTTGATTTTAGGGCTGAGGAGATCTAATTGTTGATTATTGAATTTGTATTCACAAATATTTTAAACAGATATAAACAAATATTAGAGTCGTAATGATAGTTAAAACTTACGTCACATATTTGAAGCTTTGTACATATTTTATTTTAATTCAAGTTAAAAGTGTTTTATTGACATTTTGAATAACATATTGAAGTTTTTTTTTTTTTTTTTTTTTTTTTTTTTACAAAAAGGCTGAGTTCGTTTTCGATTGCACAGAACAAGACGCCTTTTCAAAAGCATCTTGAAGAAGAGGCAAAGAAAAAGGTAAGGGTATCTAGCATGTTAATAATAGCATTGAAAGTCAATAAATGATTTATTTGTTCATTCATGACAAGCTTAAAAGGAATTTTAAGGAGTAATAAACCGGAACTGACATTAATAATGATAGTTGAATAACGTGTGGACAGCCTCAAAGGTGTTTTCTTCTTAATCAAAGTTTTCATATGATTTGTCTTAGCAGGCAAGCAATTGAGTTATGAATATTGGTACATAAGGTGTCCATTTACATCAGATGCATTAAACGGGTTGAACCATATTTTAAATTAGTCTTTTTACCCGAACTATTTTTATCCTTACATGTGAAGTTTAACGTGCACTATGTCAGGACCGATCAATCAACACAACAATCAGTCTCGTAACCAACAACATCGTGTTGACAATACGGTTACGAGTTCCGCTTTTGTGAAGATCCAAAGAATATCAAAGACGGAATCAATAATACTCAAATTGTTGCTAAACAAACATAAATGTAACAAACACACAAAGTAACTCAAAAGATTTCCATTAATATTGTGAAGGATAAAATGAAAATCGATTAGGGTTTCCATGTGGAATATATGTTTGTATTTGGAACTTTTCTGTACAAAGATATTCTTTTCATGAAGTTAAGTTCGTATGTTAAAGGAGCTTTAATTTAGGCTTAAGCTCGTTTAATCCAGGCTCGTTTGATCCTTTAGCAAGCTGATCTCGGGTACCTTACAAGCGGCTTCGCTTATTTACAACCCTATTCATTTTAAAACTGTTAAAACGAGTTGTGTTTTCCAGTGAAAAATCTAAGTAGGATGGTCTAACAAGTCGTTAACTTAATTAGAAAATGCGTGCATTGGCTAATTCATTTGTTGCTGTCAGTTAAAGGAAGGAAACACTCATGAAGATATATGGAAACAAGAAGACATATCAGCTGTTACTACAGGTGTCTTGATTGTACTTTTACTTTTTTTTATATATAAAAGGGCAACCGCAATCAAAGCGGGTCAAACAGGGTTGGATTGACCCACAAACACATATATGTTCGTTTTGTAAATAATATTAGTTCACTAAACACTATTTTAAAAACATAGTTATGTCAATAATAATCTAATAATGTGCATCTTGGAATGAACCTATTTTATGTTTTATAATTGATGATTGTCAAGTTTCAACTTTCAACCCATCTGGGATAACATAACCCCCGATTGATGAGTAAAATGGGTCGAAGTTAACTCATCTGGTTTCTCAGTTGTGAATTTATGACACCACACGAACCTAACACAAAATTCACGTTTTTGGGTTTAGTCCAGAACTCCAGATGCTTTCTGGTCGAACCCCCAAACGCGTTTAGCTAAACGGGTTTGGATCAGTTTCTGGTTGAACCCACAAACACAATTAGCTAAACGTGTTCGGGCCTGTTTTGGGTCTAACCGACAAACACAGGTAGCTAAATTGGTTTGGGTCTGTTTCGGGTCGAACCCGCGCACATGATTAGCTAAATGTGTTGTGTTTGGGCTGACCTGTTTAACCTGCTTTTTTTTTATTTAATTTTTTTGTTATTTTTTTTTTCCTTTTATAGTGTTTTTTTATTTTATAACTTAAAATGGTTGGATATTTTATGCCAAAATTTAAAAATTAAAACAAAAATTGACATCATCTATACTGTAAATGTACTTATTTATATAAAGTTGGGATTTTGTTGTAAGAGTTCAATTCTGTGGTATTCAGACAAAAAAGGTAATAAATATTGGTTTAAACGGGTCGTGTTTGTGTTAACCCATAAAATTCTGTGTTGTGCTTGGGTTCATTTGTCTGACTTCATTTTCGATTTCGGTCAGAATTTTAGGTTTGTGTCGTGTTTAACCCGCCAATCCACAAACTTCTATAAAGTAAATGTACTTATTTTAATATTTGTTTAGTTAAAATTTTTATTGTCATCAGGAGACGTTACACAGTGGGAACCAATGGAAGCTGAGACGATAACACCTCCAACCCAGATAACGTTTACGAACTTCGATTGCCAGATAGAATCAACTGTACTCGAGCAGCGGATCGAGAAGACACTCGCCTCACTCAAACAGTCTCAAGCAGCCGAGTACAAAATCGCTGAAAATGTCCTCACTACCCAAAAAAACATTCTTTTAAATCTTTATCAAGAGCTCAAAAAAGAAAAATCAAAACTTGCAAATTGTTCACCATCAGGCGATCCGTCACTAGTTCATAATGTTTTCAAGATAATGGATCAAATCAAGAATGAGTTTCGCAAGATCACTGCAATGCAAAGCGTCGGTAAAGGGTTTGGGAAAACGTCGAAGTATGTGCTGAAAGAGCATTTTGGGGTGCAGGTGAACAACTAAGACTCGGGTGTTTGTTATTGTTTGTCGTGTGTTTTGGAGCCAGGTAGCTAAAGATTATGTTTGTTGTTGTCTGTACTTGTAGTTTGCTAGATCGTGTGTGTTTTTTTCAAGGTTTTACATGGTCTTGGTCTCTTGGATGTGAAAGCTTGGTCCTTGTAGCTTCGCATTCAAGATGACAGGTTTTGTTTGATCGCGATGACATTTATGGTCTTTAGGATATTTGTTTGATATCATACAAAACATCAATCAAGACTTATTTTTTTATTGTTGCGTTGTTTTGTTTCGTTCTTCAGAGCATGATATAATTCGTATCATCAACCGTTGTTTCTAAGTACTATGAATTGATTTAGGTTTCTAGAAAATTCCATGTTTAGAACTTGTAGTATATGCTTCATTACATATGAATAAGTGGCTTTAAGTTGAATGGATTCTTTAGGTAAGTGGCTGTTGCAATTTGAGATTAGTAAAAGATGATTCTGAGTTGGCTCAGCATGTGAGCGGGTTCATATTATGAACCACACGAGCCGCCCATGTTCTTGTTAGGTGAATTGCAAATTTTTTAAGGATAGTCTGGTTTCACTAGGATCTTTAATCTTTCTGGTTATTAGATATGAGGTCGGTACTGGTACTGAAAGTACTGCTACCGAAAATCCCCCAAAATGAGTACTATTACCGAAAGTACTTGGTACGACGGTACGGTACCAATACGGCCAACGGCTTTTCGGGATGGTATTGAGTATTTTCTAGGTGATGTGATTCATGCATGGTGTCGGGTTTTCTCTAGGGCTTGTCAGGATGCTACAAACGCAATCGAAAGGGTCTCCAGTGCAACAAATATGTTATTTACCTATATTGTATGGTCAACAATTTAGAAAATCAGACCACCATATTCATTATGTTAGAAATCTTGTGTAAACAAATCAGAAAGAAGAATAGAATTAAACAAAGCAGTAAACCGGGCTTGTGACAATTCCTTTAAACAAATTCACGTCCTGTTCCCAGGGTACTCCGGTTTGAAACAGAATCGTAGCTCTGACGGACTCGATCACTTGCCTGAAACAAAAACGAAAACGAAAACGAAAACAATATTGTTGCAACAAAGAGGAAGATGAAGTGTGTAGTGTTGGTGTGTCTAAAACTGAAGAATGGTCATGGTATTTATAACCAAGAATCATAATCATATAATCAATTCTGATTTATGACCATTAAAGAATATTAAAGAATAATAATATTCATATAATGACCATTAGTGCAGAATTGAAAACTGAATAATAATAATAATCATAATCATAATCATTATGATCATTAATGGTATTGACCAGACCAACAGATTTGGGCTTGGGTTTTTGGAACTGCATTCGTGTCTACGGGACGTGCAGGCACGCACGAGTTCGATGAATTTCTAGTCCAGAAACCCAAATTTGCACCCCTGCGCGCGCGCATAGGACTTGTGGTAAAACATGCCATAAAGATTCAAATGAGTGGTAAAGGCTCTACCTTATATACCACTCATTATTTTGTTCCCAATCCGATGTGGGACAACCTTTACCACTTCCTTATGAAGACGTCATTCACACACACTTTTACTTAAAACTTCCAACAATCCCCCACATGAATGGAGGTCGAAACAACAACATTAATCCGATTTGATTTCAGCAGTTGAATCTTGCATACAATAGGTAGGTGTTATCCTTTGAACCTTTGCTTATGAAGCATACTTAGCCGACTGGCTCTGAGTAGATAGTGATATCTTTGTCTTTGAACTCGTCTGCCGTTTGTGTAGACCCTCTCCAAGACAAAGTCAAGTCCTCATAGTTATGTTCGTTATGGTCACGAACATGCGCCTGGTTCTACAAGAGCTATTAAGTATTGTGCCCAACAACAACCTTCAAAGCTACCCCACTTCTCTCTCACATAGGTGATTCACCATGTATGACTACCTTGGTCGAATCATTAAAAGCTATATGCTTAGCCTCACACTTGTCACTTTAGGAATGGACTAGGAAGGTTATCTAGCTATGTAGTAAACTCCCTCTTAAATTGTAGGGTTATCCCCCCCCCCTCTCCCACAGTGACCACACTAATTCATACAATTAGCTTTTCCTATTGAACTTAATTCTTGGGATCTCCAACCTGTTGAGTTAGGTTTCCTTCGTGTGAACTTTAATTTTTCAAGGGCTTCAGTCCTATTCCCATGGACGACTTCTGAACTAACTCTCTACTTAGGCCTTTTGTTAGCGGATCCGCAATATTATCCTTTGACTTCACGTAGTCAACAGTGATAATTCCAGTAGATATTAGTTGTTGTACCTTATTATGTCTACGTCTAATATGTCTATTCTTGGGATCTCCAACCTGTTGAGTTAGGTTTCCTTCGTGTGAACTTTAATTTTTCAAGGGCTTCAGTCCTATTCCCATGGACGACTTCTGAACTAACTCTCTACTTAGGCCTTTTGTTAGCGGATCCGCAATATTATCCTTTGACTTCACGTAGTCAACAGTGATAATTCCAGTAGATATTAGTTGTTGTACCTTATTATGTCTACGTCTAATATGTCTATTCTTACCACTATACATTGTGCTATGAGCTCTGCCAATTGCCGATTGGCTATCACAATGTATACAGATGGCTAATGCCGACTTAGGCCATCTTGGTATATCCTCAACAAATTGATGTAACCATTCTGCCTCTTCACCCGCTTTATCTAGGGAGATAAATTCCGATTCCATCGTGGATCTGGCTATAACCGTTTTCTTTGATGATTTCCATGATATAGCAGCACCTCCAAGTGTGAATATGTAAGGCTCCGTTACCGGTAGCCCTACTTTGGTGTTGGATTTACTCATAAACGCAGTTCTAAATATCAGAGTAAATTAAAACATTCGCGGAACATTAAAACTTCAACCATAATATGTTACATAACCTTCAAATCTTGTCTTATAAAACATTCATAGTCAATTAAATAAAACATAGTCTTTAAAACATCACAACATTTCTTCGAGATGCCAGTATCTTCGATTCCATGCCATGTGTCTTCAATCACCCGAGCTGCCTCAACCTATTTGCCTGCGTGCATACTAAAAGTCAGCTACGCTGGGTGAGTTCTAGTTATTTACATAACTTACTTTACATACACATATACGTGCCTGAAGGTACGCATTACATACTTAACCTGTCCATCAATCTTTCATACACATTCATAACTAACCTTACGTTATAAAGAGCATTCGCCCTAGATACCTCGGATATTATTAGGGTCTGGTACCCTCCATTCTCGGATATTATTAGGGTCCGGTACCCTTCATCCTCGGATATTATTAGGGTCCGGTCACCCTCCATCCTCGGATATTATTAGGGTCCGGTACCCTTTCTTCCTTACCTCCTTAACATACTTTCTATATACATAATCGTAAGTTTCGCACATACATACATCATTCATTCTTTATCTTACAACATACATATAACATCAATCATTTCCTGGCAGTACATGCAATTCCGAAGATCGTTCATATACCGGCAAGAAATCATTCATACATTTCACATAATATATATATGGCATACACTTATCACTTAGGATAAGTGTATTAGCTAATCACATCGAGTATGCACACAGCCCCGAAAACATAACAAGGAAATGGGGCTAGAAACTCACCTGAAGTTGGTTAGTTCACCGTTAATAGTTATTCCTTTCTTCAGTTGGGCACGGCTAACTGTATAATAATTAGATGCATCAATTAACTATCACTACTCATCTCGCGTTTCCAATCTAATTATTACCCTCAACGAACGGGGGTCCGGGGTAAGCGCCCCTGGCAGCGGGGTCTAGGGGCGGCAGCCCCTAGCAGGTTCTAAGGGGCAGAGCCCCTGGATGGGGTCGAGCTACCAGGTCAGCTTGGAAAAATTTTTTCCATTAACTGTCGTAACACATTTTCCATTAGAATTCGTATCATTATTAAATTCGCTAACTCAAAGTTCAAGGGCCTATTTGTAATTAATTCATTCTTTTATAAGTCCAAGGATCAATCTGCCATTCATTCAAAGTCTAGTTCGTTAATATGTTCTTTAAGGAATTGGAGTTCGTTCGTTACTTCTGTCTTCCATAACGAATTGGCTAATTCGTTATTTCATAACGAATTGGCCTTTTTAGCGAATTGGTCCATATTCATCTGGTCTGTCTAACGAGTTGAACTCCTTGGCGAATTGAACCCTTATGACGAACCAGTCCTCATAACGAATTAAACCTTATAGCGAACTGGTCATCAGCCGAATTGGACTTCACGAACTAAAGCTAGTTCGTCAGTCTTTCCTTAACGAATTAGTACAAGAATCAAAGCTAGTTCGTTAGACTTCCTAATGCGAATTAGCTAAAGAATCACCCTCCGATTCGCTAAGTTCCCATAGCGAACTAGGGTTAGGTCAGGGAATGTCAGAACATTCCCTGACACCCTCCTTAACCTCGTACCTACTTTTCCGGCGCCGTCGCCGGAAAAACGAGACCCGGCTCGTTTTTCCATCGTTTTTCACTGTTTTTCATCCCGTTCGATCCAGATCTGAGCTAGGATGAACCCTAAGCTCATCTTAGGTTCGGTTTATACCCGATTCTATCCGGATCTCATAGCTTAACAGTTTAACGGTGTCGGCTCGTCGTTTCATGACTAAATCTAACGGGTTTAAGTTCATAAACATCATACTATTATTACCTCGGGTCGGTGCTCGTTTCCTTGGTGATTTCGGCTTGAGAGAAACAAGAGAACTAGAGAGAAGCTTAAGTGTGTGTTTTGGGTAGTGTATGGAATATGTGTGAAATGAAATTAAATGGTGATTAAGGGTTTATATATTTATGGATCATGGGCTTAAGCCCATGGTCTTTCCTTCTTTCTTTCCTAACCCAAGTCCATAACCCATATCCATTTATCCAACACTAGCTCAACTCGTAATCTATTTATCTAACCCGGTAACGACCCACTATAAAATAGACGAAATTTATTTTATTATTATATCCAAAAGTAGGATGTTACAAGTCTTTCCTCCTTAAAGTGGTTTCGTCCCCGAAACCTAACTATTACATAAACAGATTCGGGTAAAACTTGCGCATCTTATCCTCCGCTTCCCAAGTGGCATCTGAACATTTGCGATGCTTCCACATCACTTTCACTAAAGGTATAACCTTGTGACGAAGTTGTTTCTCCTTGCGGTCGACTATCTCGATCGGTTGCTCAATGTAGTTCAATTGTTCATCAACCTCAATGTCCATCAATGGAAAGTGAGACGTGTCATCAGCTAGGCATTTCCTTAGGTGAGAAACATTGAAGGTTGAATGAATTCCTTCTAACTCTTCGGGCAAATCCAGCTTATAAGCCACTTCACCCACATGATCCATAATCTTAAACGGTCCAATGTACCTCGGGCTCAACTTCCCTCTCTTTCTAAAACGGATAATTCCTTTCCAAGGCGAGACCTTGAGCATCACATTGTCACTAACGTTAAACTCAATCGGTCGCCGCCGCTTATCAGCATACGACTTCTGTCCGTCTTGAGCCGTTTTCATTCTTGCTTTGATCTGATCGAACTTTAAAGAAGTTTCTTACACAACTTTTAGGCTTCCCATCTCTTTCTGACCAATATCTCCCCAACACACCGGGGTCCTACATCGTCTACCGTAGAGCATCTCAAACGGTGGCATACCAATACTTGAATGGTAGCTGTTGTTATAGGAGAACTCTGCCAGATGCAGATGATCATCCCAACTTCCACCAAAATCCAAAACACAAGCACGTAGCATATCCTCAAGGGTTTGGATCGTCTTTTCAGACGGCCCATCGGTTTGAGGATGATACGCCGTACTGATGTTCAATCTCGTTCCCATAGCTTCATTGAACTTCTTCCAAAACTTCGAAGTGAATCGAGTATCTCTATCAGACACGATCGATAATGGCACTCCATGCTTGGCCACAAACCTCTTGTATGAACAAATTTGCTAACATTTCTGACGAGATGGCCTCTCGTATGGGCAGAAAGTGAGCACTTTTGGTCAAACAGTCCACTATCACCCAGATGGTATCATGATGCTTAGATGTACGAGGTAGCTTAGTTATGAAATCCATGGTGATGTGTTCCCACTTCCATTCTGGTATTTCTAGAGGCTGCATCTTCCCATAAGGTTTCTGGTGCTCTGCCTTGACTTGCAAGCAAGTTAGGCACTTACTAACATAATCTACTACATCATTCTTCATGCCTGGCCACCAGTAATCTCTTTTCAAATCTTGGTACATCTTCGTAGTTCTTGGATGAATCGAATACCTTGACTTATGAGCTTCATCTAAGATTCGACCTATGAGATCTCCATGGCGTGGGATCCACATACGGTCAAACCTAGTTTTAACACCATGAGTGTTTTCCATCAACTCGTCTTTCTGACCGAAAATTCTCTCCTTCTTCACTAGTCCTTCATCTAACAACACTTCAGACTGTTCTTTGACGATTTCATCAAACAGACTTGAGTTCATAATCAACTGGTATGACTTCACTGTTGCAAGGACTTCCTCGTTCTTACGGCTTAGCGCGTCGGCGACCACATTAGCTTTACCAGGGTAGTACTTAATATCGCAGTCGTAATCCTTTATCAATTCTAACCACCTCCTCTGCCTCATGTTCAGCTCTTTCTGCTTGAAGAAGTACTTTAAACTCTTATGATCTGTGTAAATGGTACACTTAGTACCATACAGATAATGTCTCCATATCTTGAGAGCATGCACTACTGCTGCTAGCTCTAAATTATGCGTCGGATAAGTACTCTCATGGACTTTCAACTATCAAGACGCGTAAGCTATCACCTTTCCTCGTTGCATCAACACACAACCTAACCCACGATGCGAAGCATCAGTACAAACAACCAAATCCTCATCACCATCGGGTAGAGAAAGGATTGGAGCTTGCGTGAGTCTCTTTTTTTAACTCCTGAAAATCCTCTTCTTAAAACTTACCCCAACTGAATACTATCGACTTTTGGGTCATACCGGTCAACGGTGCGGCTATCTTGGAGAAACCTTCGATGAATCTCCTATAGTAGCCGGCTAACCCTAGGAAGCTCCGTATATCAGTCGGATTCTGTGGAGTCTTCCAGTTAGTTATCGCTTCAATCTTAGCTGGTTCAATGGTAATCCCTTCAGGATTAATCACGTGACCTAGAAATTGCACTTCTCGCAACCAGAAGGCGCATTTCGAAAACTTAGCATATAGCTTCTCTTTCTTCAAAGTCTCCAATACCTCTCTCAGATGCTCGGCATGATCAGACTCGCTCTTTGAATAAATCAATATATCATCAATGAAGACGATAACTGACTTATCCAACATCGGCCGACACACCCTATTCATCATGTCCATAAATGCTGCAGGAGCATTTGTTAGACCGAATGACATCACAAGGAACTCGTAGTGTCCATACCGCGTTCGGAACGCTGTCTTAGGGATGTCTGCCTCATTCACCTTCAATTGATGGTAGCCTGATCTAAGATCTATTCGTGAGAACCAACTCGAACCTTGCAGTTGGTCAAACAGATCGTCAATCCTTGGCAAGGGATATCTATTCTTTACCGTAAGCTTGTTAAACTCGCGATAGTCTATGCACATTCTCATACTTCCATCCTTCTTCTTCACGAACAACACTGGTGCGCCCCATGGGGAAACACTTGGTCAAATAAAACCTTTGTCGAGGAGTTCATGCAGTTGGGACATCAATTCTTTCATCTCGGACGGTGCTAGACGGTAAGGCGCTTTCGCGACGGGTTGGGCTCCTGGTACTAAATCTATATGAAATTCTATCTCTCGCTCCGGTGGCAACCCCGGAAGATCCTCAGGGAATACTTCTGGGTAGTCGCACACGATAGGAACATTTTTCATCTCTTTCGTCTCGGCCGTAGTGTTGACAACATACGCCAGGTAGGCACCGCCCCCTCGCCTTAACAATCTCTCGGCTTTCATCATCGAAATGACATTAAGCCACGAACTTTCCTTATCACCATACACCGTCACCGCACTACCATCCAAAGACTTTAACCTTATTATCCTACTCTTACACACTATTTGAGCTTCGTACTCAGACAACCAAACCATTCCCAAAACTACATCGAACCCTCCTAAGGTCATAACATACAAGGTAACCGGGAACTCATGTCCCTCTAACTCTATCTTACAGTTCTTAACCATTTTCATTATTTTAACCGAAGCGTCACTAGCGGTTTCTACTATAAAAGTTTCAGACACTCGGCAACATTTCATTTTTGCTAATTTACTAAATGGTGTAGCTACGAAACTCTTATTCGCACCCGAATCAAATAATACTAAAGCAGAAATACCGTTTACTAAAAACGTACCAGTTACAACATCCGGAATCTGTTTAGCCTGTTCCTGGGTCAGCATGTAGGCTCTAGTCCTTGGCCTAGCTTGATCGGTATCCTTCTTTCCACTACCTCCAGCTCCACCATCAGTACACTCCCTTGCCATATGACCCGTCTTACCACACTTGTAGCATGCGGGTTTCACATCACACTCATTAGCATAGTGCCCCACCTTCCCACACTTATAACAGGTATTTTTCCCAAGCCTACACCCTCCGCCATGAGCCTTTCCACATTTGTGACACACATCCGAACCAGTGGCCCACTTGCACTCTCCACCGTGCACCTTCCCACACGTTTTGCACGTCTTTCTCTCCCACACCTTCTGCTTCTTGTCCTTAGAGTTCCACAACTGGGTACCCGGTCGTTTAACAGGAGCGACCCACTTCTTGTCTTTCTTTTCTTCCCCCACCACAACATCGTCCGCAGCCAGATCCTCATAAACCATCTCTGCGAGTTCGACAACAGAGTCAAAAGTAGCAGGTTTATTCGCCCTGACCAGCATGCGAACCTTTTGTGGCAGTCCCCTCACATAACACTTGATTCTCTTAGCCTCGGTGTTGACCATATCGGGTACCAACCTAGACATTCGGTTGCACTCGGTAGTATTCTCACGATGTGTCATCGTCCTAGCTTTCAAGTTCAGAAACTTCATCTCCGCCCTCTCAACTTCGGCCTCAGCACAGAACTTCTTCATGACTAACTCCTTCAGATCCTCCCACTTCGTGGCCTTAATCTCGTCCCGAGTCTTCCTCTGCTCCACACTTTCCCACCAATACATCGCCTCTTCCTCAAACGATTGGGTGGCATAACCGACAGCTTGATCGGGGCGACACTCGCTAATGCGGATAATTTTATCAATGGCGGTTATCCATTGAAGGGTAGCGATTGCGTCTCCCAAACCAGTCAGCTTCGGCGGGTCACAACCCTTAAAGGACTTATTGTTACAACCACCTCGGCCCCTTTTCCTGTCATCGACCTTCACAGACTTAACCTCACTCGAGGCCTCTCTTTTCCCTTCATCGTCTTCCCTACCACCTCCTCCCGCTCCTTCAACTGTTCTTTCACGGCTTCCAGCAGATCTCTCGGGATTCAGGTTCTTCACAGCAGTGGCTACTACTTGGACAATAGCTGCTTGGATTAAGGGATCTAGCTGAACCCCTTCATTGTTGTTAAGGTTTCCTCCAGTTGCGCTTCCTTCTTCCTCGGGGTTGGAAGCTGTTTCTACTGAAGGTTGTTGGACACGGCGAGGCCTGCCACGATGTCCAGTGCGGCCTCCTGCTCCATCAACTGCCCTAGATCCAGCCATCGTATTCTGGAAGGAAAACACAAACGTCATCACTCAAGGAACTATTTAGTACAAGGATAGTAAGGCTAACAGGTAATAACAGTGGCCAACTGTGATTAGCTGATCACGTTACTTTCCGTGTCCTACACACTTCCTCTTATGAGTCTTATTTGTGCTGGTTCTACGCTAAATAGTTAACCAATCGAACAATCAATTAATCCTATCCCTATCATTCACATATTCTTTCTTTAGCAATGAAGCTAACATTTACATACATATTTAATCATACACTTTACCGTTACTGAGCTTGCTTGAGTGACACATGGCTATCTCGAACTGGCATCTTCTTTCTTTTCTTTCTTAAATCCCATTCTCTGTTCGAGTCTAAGCATGTATGATGCTTAAATCTCTCGAACTTTGCTCTGATACCAACTGTAACAACCCAGCTACCACCACACCATAATATTGTTCGCTTTGGCCGGGACGTACCACCATCGCCTCACGGAACCCAGGTGGTCACCCATCCTCATACTTCTCCCACCTGAGCACGCTTAATTGTGGAATTCTCCTCTCATCCACTACCATTAAGCGCCCAAAACGCGTTATGATGGGGAAGGTATCCACCTCCTTATAAAGAAGGCTTAGTTCTCCTTCCCAACTGATGTGAGATGTCACAATCCACCCCCCTTAGGGGTCCAGCGTCCTCACTGGCACCACCGGTCCGACCGTGGCTCTGATACCAACTTGTAAGGCCACGTTACCGGTAGCCCTACTTTGGTGTTGGATTTACTCATAAACGCAGTTCTAAATATCAGAGTTAATTAAAACATTCATGGAACATTAAAACTTCAACCATAATATGTTACATAACCTTCAAATATTGTCTTATAAAACATTCATAGTCAATTAAATAAAACATAGTCTTTAAAACATCACAACATTTCTTCGAGATGCCAGTATCTTCGATTCCGTGCCATGTGTCTTCAATCACGCGAGCTGCCTCAACCTATTTGCCTACGTGCATACTAAAAGTTAGCTACGCTGAGTGAGTTCTAGTTAATCACATAACTTACTTTACATACACATATACGTGCTCGAAGGTACGCATTACATACTTAACCTTTCCATAAATCTTTCATACACATTCATAACTAACCTTACGTTATAAAAAGCATTCGCCCTACATACCTCGAATATTACAAGGGTCCGGTATCCTCCATCCTCGGATATTATTAGGGTCCGGTACCCTTCATCCTCGGATATTATTAGGGTCCGGTACCCTTCATCCTCGGATATTATTAGGGTCCGGTCACCCTCCATCCTCGGATATTATTTGGGCCCGGTACCCTTTCTTCCTTACCTCCTTAACACACTTTCTATATACATAATCGTAAGTTTCACACATACATACATCATTCATTCTTTATATTACAACATACATATAACATCAATCATTTCCTGGCAGTACATGCAATTCCGAAGATCGTTCATGTACCGGCAAGAAACCATTCATACATTTCACATAATACATATATGGCATACACTTATCACTTAGGATAAGTGTATTAGCTAATCACATCGAGTATGCACACAGCCCCAAAAACATAACAAGGAAATGGGGCTAGAAACTCACCTGAAGTCGGTTACGTTCACCGTTTATAGTTATTCCTTTCTTCAGTTCGGCACGGCTAAAGTATAATAATTACATGCATCAATTAACTATCACTACTCATCTCGCGTTTCCAATCTAATTATTACCCTCAACGAACGGGGGTCCGGGGTCAGCGCCCCTGGCAGCGGGGTCTAGGGGCGGCAGCCCCTAGCAGGGTCCAAGGGGAAGAGCCCCTGGCTGGGGTCGAGCTACCAGGTCAGCTTGGAAAATTTTTTTCCATTAACTGTCGTAACACATTTTCCATTAGAATTCGTATCATTATTAAATTCGCAAACTCAAAATTCAAGGGCCTATTTGTAATTAATTCATTCTTTTATAAGTCCAAGGATCAATCTGCCATTCTTTCAAAGTCTAGTTCGTTAATATGCTCTTTAACGAATTGGAGTTCGTTCGTTACTTCTGTCTTCCATAACGAATTGGCTAATTCGTTATTTCATAACGAATTGGCCTTTTTAGCGAATTGGTCCATATTCGTTTGGTCTGTCTAACGAGTTGAACTCCTTGGCGAATTGAACCCTTATGACGAACCAGTCCTCATAACGAATTAAACCTTATAGTGAACTGGTCATCAGACGAATTGGACTTCACGAACTAAAGCTAGTTCGTCAGTCTTTCCTTAACGAATTAGTACACGAATCAAAGCTAGTTCGTTTGACTTCCTTATGCGAATTAGCTAAAGAATCACCCTCCGATTCGCTAAGTTCCCATAGCGAACTAGGGTTAGGTCAGGGAATGTCAGAACATTCCCTGACACCCTCCTTAACCTCGTACCTACTTTTCCGGCGCCGTTGCCGGAAAAACGCTTTTTCGTCGGAAAAACGAGATCCTGCTCGTTTTTCCACCGTTTTCACCGTTTTTCGTCCCGTTCGATCCAGATCTGAACTAGGATGAATCCTAAGCTCATCTTAGGTTCGGTTTATACCCGATTCTACCCGGATCTCATAACTTAACGGTTTAATGGTGGCGGCTCGTCGTTTCGTGACTAAATCTAACGGGTTTAAGTTCATAAACATCATACTATTATTACCTCGGGTCGGTGCTCGTTTCCTTGGTGATTTCGGCTTGAGAGAAAAGAGAAAACTAGAGAGAAGCTTAAGTGTGTGTTTTGGGTGGTGTATGGAATATGTGTGAAATAAAATTAAATGGTGATTAAGGGTTTATATATTTATGGATCATGGGCTTAAGCCCATAGTCTTTCCTTCTTTCTTTCCTAACCCAAGTCCATAACCCATATCCATTTATCCAACAGTAACTCAACTCATAATCTATTTATCTAACCCGGTAACGACCCACTATAAAATAGATGAAATTTATTTTATTATTATAACCAAAAGTAGGATGTTACAGAATACATACCCACTTGTTGCTCTAGAATCATTCGTGTAAGATATCCAATTTGCATTACAGTGTCCTTCGACAACTACTGGATATCTATTATAATGTAACCCGTATTCCTCAGTGTATCTTAGGTGCCGAAGTTACCGAATCACACAGTTCCAATGACTTGAACTTGGGTTGCTTGTGTATCTACTTAGCTTGCTCACAGCATATGCTAAGTCGGGTCTAGTGCAACTCGTAAGATACATCAAGATGCCAATAATTCTTGAGTATTTCAACTGATTAACGGGTTCACCTCTATTCTTAGCTAGATGTTGACTTGTGTTAATTGGAGTTCTAGCTACATTAGAGTCATTCGCATTAAACTTCTCAAGAATTTTATTCACGTAGTGGGATTGACTTAAAACAAGTCCATTTTGGGTTCGTGTGATTTTAACTCCCAGAATCACATCCGCAAAACCCATGTCCTTCATGTCGAATCTTGCTTTTAGCATGTTCTTTGTGGACGTTATGATATTTTCATCACTTCCAGCAATGAGCATATCATCTACGTATAGACACAAAATGACATATCTATCGGATGTGTCCTTCATGTATACACATTTGTCACATTCATTGATTTTGAACCCAACATCAAGCATGGCATAATCAAACTTTTGGTGCCACTGTTTAGGAGTTTGTTTCAGTCCATACAAGGATTTCACAACTTTACACACTTTCTTTTCTTGCCCAACGGCTATGAAGCCTTCAGGTTGTTCCATGTAAATATCTTCCTCCAAATTTCCATACAAGAAAGCTGTTTTTACATCCATTTGGTGAACTTCCAAGTTTCTAATGGGGGCATGGCAAGCACCAACCTGATAGAGGTTATTTGAGTAACTGGCGAATACGTATCAAAGTAATCTAAACCTTCTCGTTGTTTATATCCTTTGATCACCAACCTTGCCTTATACTTATCGATGGTGCCATCAGGTTTCATCTTCTTCTTGAAGATCCATCGATATCCTAGTGGTTTACACCCTTGAGGAAGATCCACTAGTTCCCGTGTATGATTTTGTAAGATAGAGTCTATCTCACATTTGATTGCCTCCCTCCACTGAGGTCCTTCTACGGAATTCACCGCTTGTTGGTACGTTTGAGGTTCCTCTTCTACCATGTAGGTAAGGAAATCAGGGCCGAAAGATTTTTCAGTCCTTTGCCATTTACTCTTTCTGATTTCAACCTCCTCTGCCTCAAATTGTTCCCGAGGTTCTTCTTCAGTACCCTCGTTTTGAATACTTTCTTCAACCGTTCTAGAATAGCTTGATTTTCCTTTATCCAAACATGGGAACATATGTTCAAACCATGATGCATCCTTCGATTCTATTATGGTGCCATTGTTTATTCCAGTGTTCTTGGAATCATGCACAAGAAATTGAAATGCACCACCAGGACAGGTATATCCAATAAATACACAATCCACGGTTTTGGGTCCTATTAGTAGGCGTTTTGGTGGAGTCACCACTACCTTGGCTAGGCACCCTCACACTCGCAAGTATTTATACGATGGTTTATTTCTCGTCCATAATTCATATGGAGTTAGATCTTTCTTCTTATTGGGTATCATGTTCAAGACATAATTCGCTGATAAGATTGCTTCCCCCCACATGTCTAGGCTTACCCCAGAAGTTATCATCATGGCATTCATCATTTCTTTCAAGGTTCGGTTTTTACGTTCCGCAATGCCATTTGATTGAGGGGAGTAAGGAGGCGTGAGTTCATGTATGATTCCTTCTTTTTTCACACAAGTCAATAAAAGGTGAAACATATTCACCTCCTCAGTCACTCCTTACTCTTTTGATTTTTTGATTTAGTTGATTCTCAACTTCGGCTTTAAATATGATAAACTTATTAATAACCTCGTCCTTACTCTTAAGTAAGTAAACATAGCAATACCTTGTACTATCATCAATGAATGCAATGAAGTTCTTGTTCCCACCACGAGTAGGAATTGCTTTTAGATTACACACATAAGTGTGAATCATCTTGAAGGGTTCGGTAAATCGTTCAATCTTTTTGAATGACGATCTCGTTTGTTTTGCTTCGACGTAAGTTTCACATTTATTATTTGAGTCAATATCGAATGTGCAATTAACTTTAATCAAACACCGAATGGAATTAAAATTAACATGGCCTAGTCTACTATGCCAAACATTAGAAGACTCAAGCATATAAGCAGAACTAGTAGCGTTTTCATTCATTTCATTAAACACGATTACATTCAACTTGAACATACCATTGAGGGCATAACCCTCACCAACATACAAACCATTTTTGGTCAACACGACCTTATCAGACTCAATCACCATTTTGAAACCAAACTTGTTCAACTGCCATCCCGACACAAGATTCTTACTAATTCTGGGAACATACAACACATTTGACAAGGTGAGTTCCTTTCCCGAAGTTATCTTTAAAACCTCATTCCCCTCACCTTTGACTTCGGCCGTAGCGGAGTTTCCCATAAACACCTTTTCTCCATTTGTCACCTCCTTGAAAGTGCTAAAGAGACTTTTGTCAAAGCACACATGACGGGTAGCCCCCATATCGATCCACAAATCTTTGCTATTTTGCCCAACCAAGTTAACTTTAGTGACCATAATCGAGAGGTCCGTGACCACCGCAACAAGGTTCTCAACCTCACGAACCATGTTCACTTGTCGAGCATTTTCTTTCTTTGGAAGCTTGCATTCATTGGTCCTATGGCCTTGCTTTCAACAATTATAAAAAGTTCCTTGGAACTTCTTTTTCTTCCTAACTCCCCCCTTAGGACCAAGGTTGAAGTCTTTCCCATGATTCTTCTTTCCACCGTTTTTATTACCCTTTGAAGATTGGTCATGTTCAACAACATTGGCCTTTGTTGTTCCAGGACCGTCAATCCTTTTTAATGCAATTTTATTATCTTCTTCAATACGAAGACAAAAAATAAGATCTTCAATGGTTATCTCCTTTCGCTTATGCTTGAGATAATTCTTGAAATCGACCCAACTTGGTGGTAGCTTTTCAATAATACAAGCAACTTGAAATGTCTCGCTAAGCGACATTCCTTCCGCATGAATATCATGAAGAATAACTTGCAAATCTTGGACTTGACTCATAACAGTTTTTGAGTCTATCATTTTAAAGTCCAAGAACTTAGCCACCACGAATTTCTTAGTACCGGCATCTTCCATTTTGTATTTTCGGTCCAAAGACTCCCATAATTCTTTGGCATTCTTGGCCTTACAATACACGTTATAAAGTGCATCCACCATGCCATTCAAGACATAGTTCCGGCACAAGAAATCCGAATGATTCCAAGCCTGAACCGCGCTCAATGATTGCGCATCCATTGCCCCTTCATCGACTTGGGGAACAGTTTCAATCAAGAACCTCGCGAGGTTCAAAGTGGTCAAATAATAGAACATCTTTTGTTGCCACTGTTTGAAATTCACACCAGTGAACTTTTCCGATTTCTCAGCATGAGACGTGACTGCAGCAGGCCGCTGAGCAACCAAACCGGTTGTGACAGGAACATCGGAAGTGACGATTGCAGAAACGACAGTACTCATGGATTGGGATTCCATTCTAAAACGAAAATACAAGAATAATAATAAGTAATCTGTTTAAGATTGTTAGAAATCTTGTATAAAGAAATCAGAAAGAAGAACAAAATTAAACAAAACAGTAAACCGGGCTTGTGTTTAACACAATTTCCTTAAACACATTCGTGGTCTATTCCCAGGGTACTCCGCTTCGAAACATAATCGTAGCTCTGTCGGACTCGATCACTTGCCTGAAACATAAACGAAAACGAAAACAATATTGTTGCAGCAAAGAGGAAGATGAAGTGTGTAGTGTTGGTGCGTCTAAAACTAAAGAATGGTCATGGTATTTGTAACCAAGAATCATAATCATATGATCAATTCTGATTTATGACCATTAAAGAATAATAATATTCATATAATGACCATTAGTGCAGAATTGAAAACTGAATAATAATAATAATAATAATAATAATCATTATGATCATTAATGGTATTGACCAGACCAACATATTTCAAAAAGGGCTCGAGTTTTTGGAGCTGCATTCGTGTCCGTGGGAAGTGTGGGCACGCACGAGTTCGATGAATTTCTAGTCCAGAAACCCAAATTTGCACCCCTCAGGGCACGCGTAGGACTTGTGGTAAAACATGTCATAAAGATTTAAGGAGTGGTAAAGACTCTACCTTATATACCATTCATTATTTTATTCCCAATCCGATGTGGGACAACCTTTACCACTTCCTGATTAAGATTTCATTCACACACACTTTTACTTAAAACTTCCAACACATTATTATTGAAAACAAGGTAAACCAACATTGGTTCAATCTTTGTTTCACTAAAAGTCCTAGATATGTATTTTCAGGATCGGGATTGATTATAAAATTATTAGTGGGTTTGGCACGTATATGGTATTAGTGGTGGAACTAGAGCGTTTCAATTGGATGGTCACTATAGTTTTTCTTTTTATAGATACTAATGGATATAAGTTTTCTTTATATTATCTCAAACTAGGTTATTGACCTGTGGACGTCACATATGGAAATATAGATAATACCAATGAAACTTATGTTGAACCATCTTCCCACTCCAGCGAAGCCCGATTAATGTCCTGAAAGTTAAAGCATTGTTTAACATACACGATTGGTTCTGGTTTATGATTATCGTGTTCAAACTTCGAACCAATTTGTTTAATAAGTGGATTCTCTTCTCAAGAGAAGGATACTATTTTTTCATTGCAATCGAATATAAATGTGATTGAAACTTTTCACTTAAACACAAAACATCAACACTATTAAATCACTCAATTGTAGTGCGATCACTAATAACAAAGACAAAACGGCGTGATCCACTACGATATTTCTATTATACAACGTTCGACATTCCTGATTGTGAAGCAATTTTGAAGGATTTGGAATAAGTATTTGTGCTTATGATAAATTGAGTCGCCGAATGCATTGATAAAAGAGTGGCACACTAAACTAACAGTGATTTAATGAAAAATAATTGAATAATCAACCATAAGTATACTTAATAAATAAACAATATAAAAAAGTATAGATTTTTAATTTATACATTCAATCAAAAATTAATATAAACACAAGTAACATATAAATCATATTAATAACATATTAAGACATCTAATCTCATCACTTGGTCATAAAAATTACAAAACTGAATACAACCTACTTTGTGTTGATACATAAAGACCTAGAGTGTGGACATGAGAAACAAAGTCATTCCGACTCGAATTGTCAATGTTCGAGAAGTCACAACATAAGTTTAGGTGTGAAACTTATGTCGTATGCACATTTAAAAAGATATAGACATATATAAACTTAGAGATTAAACAACTAAAAACTATATAAACAGATAAATGTAAATATAAATTATACATTAGTAACAAAATATAAGTTTCTTTATATACAAATTTAAAATGACATGTTGCTCATTTGTTTATGAAAAAAAAAGACGTTCAAACTCATTTGTCATAATCACCATATCATAAGATAGCCCCTCGCTCATGAACCAATTGGTTGATGCCAATATAAACTCCTCCTCAGGGAAAGACATGGTAGGAAAACTACGAAGAGTTAAATATCTCTAAGCAGAAAATTTTGAATATCAAGTAACACCATGTTATAGAGTTGTGCCTCCGTAAGTATTAAATCTGTAACGTATAATAACAGGTTTAGAAAACATTATACATACATCATCAAAGTTAATTTCGTTTATATATATTTTATTAATAAATTCTAAGTAATTTTGTATATATCAAGAAAACAGAATAATTTCATACCTTTATTTTCCTGATCTTTTTTTTGTTTGTAACCTAGTACATCACACATGAATAATATAGCATTTGTAGCTTCAATAACTATAATTAAAAACGAAATGAAAAGAACTATAATAATCCACGTACAAACAAAATAGCGAACCTTACTTTAAGTAGTTGATAAGTGAAACTGAACATCAACTTCTCCTGTAAACGAATGCTTTGTGGCGGAGTGTAAACTTGGAATAATTCATATGAACATTGAGTTATATCAAGAACTTTTAATGCTTCTCAACAGATAGAATAGTGGCTGAAAGACTTAACCCCACTTTGAATGATTTTGACTGATAATGAACAAATGAAAATTAAACGAACCAATATATATAAAATCAAGATTTACCTTATGTGTTAACTGTTAGGGGGTGTTTGGTAGAGGGATTTGATTGGGGAGAAATGAAATTAGAAATATTTCTTTTGTTTGTTTTCCACTTTTCATTTCTATTTCTCTTTCTATTTCTCTAAAACTAGAGAATTCCATTTCTCTTTAAAACAAAGAGAAATCCATTTCTCAGCAGCCTCCTCATAGCATGTCACCACCCCGTCTCCGGCCACCACCTCGTCTCCGACCACCACCCCGTCTCCGGCCACCACCCCGTCTCCAGCCACCACCTCGTCTCCAAGTCTGCAACTGCCACCCCGTCTCCGCCGTTCGCAGTGGTGAACACAGAGATGGTAACCGGTTGATTGTGGTCGCAGGTGGGTGACAGTGGTGGTGGAAATCGGCGGTGGTTGCAGGTGGCTTCTGATTATCATCATCATCATCGCCACCACAACTACCACCACAAAATCTCCAAAGAGGCAGTGATGACAGATCTGAGCCTCTTTTTTCTATATCTTATGTTCCAAAAATTTGAATCTTTTTAATTTCTTGTGTACTGTGGTTGAAGAAGGGGGTTTGGTGGCGGTAGCCGGTGGTGGTGGGCTGTGGTTGAAGAAAGGGCTGTGGTGGTGGTGCTGGTGGTGTGGGGCTATGGTGGTGGGGCTGGTGGTGGTGGTGGGGCTGTGGTGGTGGTGCTGTGGTGGTGGTGCTGGTGGTGGTGGGGCTGCGGTAGTGAGTGGTGTCAGGTTGGGTGGAGGTGGGGTTGGGTATGGTAGAGTTCTCTGTTTATTTTCTCGTGTACCAAACAAGAGAAATGATTCTCATTCTCCATACCAATTCTCTTTCTATACAATTCCATTTCCATTTCCATTTTCTCTCCATTTCCATTCTCTGTACCAAACACCCCCTTAAGAAATTGAGATTATCACCATGTTTCAGGGTCGATGCTTTTAATACCCTGAAAAAAACTTATGGGTTAGTGCTTTAAACACCATACAAAAAGTTTTCAAAGTATTAGAATAAGTAAATTGCATTCCATTGATAAATAAACATATTATGGTGCTAAAATTTATATCATTTCTTAATAAGATAGGTTTGTAGTTACTCCAACATAAAGTAGCTTCTCAAAATGATTGAGCCTTAGAAACGTTGCTTTGTTGCTTTCTCCTATTATAGATAAATCCTAAAAGAAAGAGAGCAAATTATAAAAATTTAATAAAACATAACATTCAAAACAATATAAACAAATGAAAAAGAAATATTATAAAGTGACTTTCATGAAAAGAATTATATAGGGCACCAATCTTTGTAAGCACTGGGTTAATTTGAAGCGTACCATTGTGGCTTCAAAAGTTTGATCAATTTGAAGTGTTACGTTACCAAAATGACCTTCTGCAATATGTTTAAAAAAAGTGGAAATAAACAAAAACAAAAACTTACCATAAGGTCTTGCATTTCCTTCAACATTTTTATCTCTTATCTAATACTATGGGTCCACTATTCACACTTGTTAATGATGGTCACCCTTCAAATTCTTGAAATGCACAAACAATAAATACAATGCTAAAAACAAATATAATGCTTAAAATAATAGCAAAATGGAGAAATGAAATCTTTTTACTGCCCTTCGACCAAAGATCCGCAACTTGCTTTTGTCTCAAACAAATCGAACTTTTCACAAATCCCTAAACTGCCATTGGACCTGGGGTGTTTATGTTCCGATATAGCCGGGTTTGAGTCAAACCACGAGCAAGCTGTTAATAACGATTTTTATTATTGAAAACCAAAACCGCACCGTTAAAATTCAAAACTGAACCAAATCAAACCGTTACTATGGGTTTAATTCCGATTCAGTGTTACGTTTTTGGTTCATTGCCCTTTAGTACAAGTAACCTATAATAAGAAATAAAAACATATAAAGAAATGCTAAAAATAATTGTCGACCAAAATTTATTTATAGGAAAAAACACATAGAGAACTTGATATGCTCATTTAACCTCTGTTTATTACGAAGGAATCCTGCAGCAAACAACATCTGTCATTTCTCTTGAGACTATTGTTGGAACCCGTAAATCAATCCTATAACTATAACAGATCTCGGATCTGTGTTAATACGATTAATATCTTAATATGGATCTAGCTCATAATTACGTTTGATTAAGTGTTATATGTGTATATGTATTATCAGTATATATATTAGGAGTTGTATAATATTAAGATGAAGATCGAGGGAGAGTTTGGACAGAGTTTCGTTAATTATCTCCCAAAACTTAAATTAAATGTGAACAGAGTTCACTATAAATAGAAGATAGGTCTGGTTCGTTAACATTCCCTAGCGAACAAGACACTACTTCGTTACATACATAAATTACTTAAATATCTTGACGAATCACCCCTGATTCGTTAACATCTCCTAACGAATCAGGAGAGAATAAACTTAAGTCTTAGTTCGCTAAACAACCTTAGCGAACTAGACATTATATATAACGAACTAGAGAATAACTTAATTTCTTATTACATTAAACATAAAACAAATACGTTAACGATAATTACAAAGACTCAAGACGCAAAACCGTGCACTAACAGACACCCCCTCGTCTTGATCTCTTTGTCTTTAAGTTACTTGAAACGCTTGGACTGCCAGTCTCTGCAACTATGAATTCCATTTTCATGACAAACACGTACAACGCGCTGGAATTGCATAGCCAGGTCGTAGTCTTCATTGCGCTCGATCAAAATTTGTCTCTTGTGTAGCACGTCATTGTCTGTTTCAGATAAATTAACCAACCACATTGGGTCGATTATCTTGATAAGCTCAGTCTTCAGTCCTTTACCAAGTACAATGACGGCCTCGCCAGTACGATTGTCATAGTACCAGCGATTGAACGAGAGATGCATGTGCTGGGGCATCGTCTTCACAGGAACCTGCTTCATCGTCTTTGGCGGCTTTACCTTAAGAACAAGTTTCCTCCAGCCAGTCCTTGGATCAATCTCGTCAATACGTTTACGTCTCGGGACCTGGGGCTTGAAGAACTTGAAGCCATGATTGACCTCGAACAGTAAGTGTTGATGAAACAATTTAGCTGTCAGGTCGCCACCACGATTGATAAATGGACGCCTCGCGAGGGTACGAACATCCCAACACGGTATTGTAAGAACACCCATTATCGTTTCGTAGTACTGGATTCCCTTCTCCCATTTTACTATACATACCTTAAGCTCGGAATCATATAACCATGAGACGATATCACATGAACCTTGGATACAGTCTTGAAGGAAGTCACTTGGTTTTCTTTGACCCATGCTGCAGCTATGTCTTTTCTTTCTTGATCAACATATCGATATGCCTGAATAATCTTACCCGCAGCTTTAAATCTGAACCAACTTTGAATCTCCTCAAGAGATGGGTCTAGAAGCGAATTAGGATACACCTTCCTCTTGCCTTTGGACTTTTTCTCAAGATGATCTTCTGCTTCTTTAACCGTTTCTTCATTAAAAACTGGAGCGCCTTGATCAACGTTTGTGTGTTTATACAAGTCCGGATACTCCTCAGCAGTGACGTCTTCCATCTCAACATCCTCGTCTTCATAGATAAAATCCTTATTCAATTGAATAGACGGATCATCTTCTATACCTTCCTCATTCACCACCTCAACATCAGGCTCAGTCTCTAACAAAGTCAACTGTTCATCATTCAACCCAAGCAGTATAGAAATCTGCTCCCGTGTCAGAGACCTATCAACGAACTCACCAACCTCGATCTCATCCCTATTCACCATACTCTTCACAACTCCCGAACGATCAATAAAAATTACCGTGTCAGCTTCAATTCTATCCAAAGGTTTAGCCTCTGTGTAATCTTGATGAATAATGATTTGTTATCTAAGTCACCACCTTCACTAGTACCAGTACCCGAAGATGAGCCGTGCGCTTGTTTAGGCTCACCTCCTGCACCAGACTCGTCAGGATCTTGATCATCATTCTTGAGTTTCTTCAAGGCATCCTCTTTGCAAGTCAACTGCAAGATTAAATCCTCTTGTTCCTTCATTTTCACCCCCTGAGACTCAACAATCGCACGTAACGCTTTAGTCTCTTTTCGGCAAAAAGAAATATAACTCATCATCCGTCTTTGATTATCCATAAGTCATTCTTGATTCTGACGATCAACAAACATTTGATTCTCATAAAGATGAAGAAGATTCAACAGCATATAAGTCTGACGGTTCGGTGGCAAGTTGTACAGGGATGGATGAACAGGTTGGATCGGTCCTTGAGGCCGAGTGATTCTCATGAAAGAGACATCACTGGGAGGAGGAGGAGGAGGAGGCCTCATGGATGGTGTTGGAGGGACAGTAGACAATGTAGCAGGAGGCCTTGGTATTTCAGATAAAGCCATTTGTGGAATTAAACCAAGCCTTTCATGAGACACCAATGTTGTTGTCAATGTAAGCATCGAAGTGCTAGTAGTAGGCGACACTACCGAGCGTTGAGGCGTTGATTGACGAGGTGGTGGCACACCAATAATTACCCCAGCCCCAGTTGACACACTTCGTTTCTTTGATGGCTCTCCAGTTGCCACCTCTTTTCCCTTTCTCTTTCTTTCTTGTTGAGCTGCAATGGTGGCAGCTAAAGCAGCATTTACTGCATCTTGTTGTTCTTGAAAAGCAGCATCACCAGCTCCACCATTCCCACCATCTCCATCATTATTATCATCATCATCGTTCCCACCTTCTCCCCCTTCAGGCTCGGAATCCGAGTCGTCATGGATCCAACGTTCATTAGGAGGACATACATAATTCGGATTAATGATATGACCAATCATTCCTTTTTCCGCTGGCCTCCCTTTTCTATAAAGAGACATTCGACGCACGGTATCCGTTGTCATGTGTTCCATAGAAAGCACATCATTCACCAAGATCTGATCAATAGCTAAATTAGGTATCAAATCTTTAATAATCAATTGAAAGAAACGAGGATACATTAAAAATTTCTTCGACTGAATCGTTTGCTGAACTTGTTCTTTCAAATGATCGAAGACTAGCTCCGAGAAGTTAAATGGCTTGTTCAGAATTAAAGCTACAAAGGCTGATTGCAAACTGAGTCTACATTTGTCAAATCCGCCACGACGACCACTCATGCAATGAATTAGAACATGAAGAAGATACTTGTATGATGGACATAATCCATTCTTGGTCAACATAGATTTATCAATGTCTCCAACATAACGCACACGTGTAAACAGACCCTTGATCAGTTGCTTGTCAAATTCACTCGGGTTGTCATCATTGTCATCAAATCGAAACACACGCCGAACTACTTCAACATCAATTGTAATAGGAGTTTGATTAATCGTTGCTCGAATATGATTCTCCACCTCCACATACTCAGCAGTAGCCCAAAACTGCCTGATAATACTTAGATACACCTTAGGTCGAGCAGTGATGGCGTAATATATCACTGACCGTCTTAGAAAGGTCAACATGTCTCCAAAGGTAGCTACATCAGCAACGTCTGAGTCAATATAAGCACATATGTTGTGCTTCTTGTCATATGGTAACAAAATAAATTCAGCTTGTTGTTCCTGTGGAGGTGGTTGTTCTTGTTGTGGTTGTTCTTGTTCATGAGGAGCAACAGGTGGATCTTGATTCAATTGATCGGCCATTGTACTGTATAAGTATAAACGAATATAAGGAACGGGAAGATGTAATATACATTTAGCACATATATATCTATTTATCTATAAATGGTGTATTTAATTTAATATGTCCTGTGTAATTAATATATTTACGCGTTTAGACGGTTGGAATAATTTATTTAAATTTCAAAAAGGTAATTAAATTTAATTAAATAAATTAAAACGAAATGTCATTCGTGTGATTATCACTCTGATTCGTTACCAACCTATTAACGAATCAAGTGATTCGCTATCATGAAAATAATTTAACGAAGAAGACTTAGCGAATTACTATTTAAATGGAATGGATTAAAATCTAGTACGTTAAAATTTGATGAACCCACATCTGATTCCTTAGATAATTTATTCGCTAATCTAATTCGTTTGAATCTTTAACAAATTGGACACTAAAGAGTTTCAATTCGCTAAAGTTAACGAATGGTCAATAATTAGACTTGATCTTTGACTCACACAGTCAAAGTCAAAATTAATATGAACACCGAAAGTCAACAACACAAATCAAGCTTCAATTAATCCATAACTATCGTCGGATAACCGAAACATTATGTGTATAGATCTCGGAAACATATTACTAAGCACATGATGTTGAGATTGAGGCTCAAGACCAAGAAATAACTTAGGTTAACCAGAGTATAAAAACCCCGAAACCTTAAACACTCAATCGACCCAGCAAACAGGAATCATACTTCGATTAAAGTCTACCAAAGGTCTCGGAATCGCATTCCGATCACAAATAACTATACATCAATTATATAAACACAGTATAATGTCCATTGATCAGGGTTTATCAAGCCGTGAAAACCCTTAGAATAAAATCACATAATTAGACTAACAAACCAGTAGCATTTTTGACGTAACACACAATGATGTTCTTATCTATACCTTAGGAACACACTGGAATACTCGAAATTATGAAAATCGAAGATCGAAAATCCAGAGAAAAATTTGAAAAGGGTGACTTTAGGTGTAAGGAAGATGGTGAATAGTGAAAGGACGGTTCGTGTTTATGTCTTATATAGCCTTATACGCTACCCAATGTACCTTATGTACGAACAAGAGATTTGTTTGAATTCTGAAATAACGAATCAGGCATTTCGTTATCCTAATTCGTTATATCAGAATAGCGAACCAGACCTGTATCGTGTCTTGATTCGTTAAATATGTATAACGAAGTAAGAGTGGTTCGTTACAGAGTGCGGAAGCGAATTAGGTGAGCGAACTAGAAAGTAGTTCGCTAGAAAATCACCTAGTTCGTTATCCGTACTTAACAAATTAAATTTTATTCAAAAATAATAAAAATTAATTAAATAATATTCAATAAATAAAAACATTAATTTAAAAGAGTATTACCGAGGACCTTTTATCCCAATAATTGAATACTTCAAAAACGTTTCATGTTCTCGAAACATATCTTAAAATTAATAAATAATATGTAAAGTAAGAAAGATAAAATAGTTTTGATATTTTATAAAAAATGAAAGAATGTATTTACAAAAATATCCGAATTAGAAAATAGACAATATTTTTGTATTTTTCTATGTTTTTCAAAAGCGGTACATATTTTTGTGTTTTTGTTAAATTTGAGCAGAGAATCATATTGACTAAAATGCCATTCCATCATAGTTTTATATTTCAGCGATATTATGACTGGCGTTAAGTCGGTCATTGATATTGTTGTCCACTTAAATCTTATAACAAGCCTTCAAGCATTTTTGTGATATGATTTATGGTTCAATTTGAGCACAGAATATCAGAAACTATCAACCCCTAATCTCGTTCAAGCTTAATTTGATTTTTGCCAAATCACCCCAACTTGACTTAAACCAATATAGTGTTGATCAAAAATTTTGAATACTAATTGAAAAATTTTGAGCAATGCATCAAGTTTCCTTCACTGTGAGTGCATATGCACGAGTCCATCTTTCGGCTTACATACAATGTATCTCCTGGGGTCCGTTTCTTATTGGTATTGAGACGCACGCAAGGGAGGAACAATTGTATGACTAACAACGAATTTTGATCAAGTCAGTAATTTGGATTGTACGAAGTACATCAGTGATCAAGTTTAATGACTTTGGGTTTGCTCTGAAAGCTAGTAAAGTATTCATGCTTATGAATACCTAGATGATTAAGCCGCATAAAAACTCACAGTGTCCAGAATCCTAACGCTTGTTATTTGCTTTATTATATTTTTGGGTGATCAACAACTATAAGGCTTGAGAAATGACCGGTTATTAGATTTCTGCCATCCTCACCGAGACTGTTACTAGAGACTAACACCTCTTTCAATTTGGGTTTTCTTTAGGTTTATATCACTTACTTTACTCTAACAACTTGTTTAAGACCTATCAATGCACCAATAATTAAGCACACAGTCTTTTAAGCTTATTTCTTTATGGATTTGGGGTCAAATAATCAATGTACTAATTTTCTCTTTTTGCTTCAAAAACTCAAAATTTTGAGGAGCATAAAACAAAATGATTTTAATTGCCCCAATTAATTTAAGTTTATAAATTATTGGCTATCCTATCCATCTACAAGTAGAGAACATGACCAAAACATGCAAGCACGCTTCACAAACCTAAATAACTGACTAAATTTTCAGCTAAAATTAAAGTAGAAAGCTTAACGAACGCCCCAAGTACTTTCCATTTGTCAGGTAAATGGCTAACCCGAAGATTTACAAGAAATTATCTTTTTGGTATTTCTCTTTACAAACAAAAAACGTAATCTTTTTGACTTTTTGGATTTTTCTTTACAAAAAAAAAAAAAAATTCACATTCTTTTTGACTTTTTCAGAATTTTCTGTACAAACAGAAATCACAATCTTTTTGGTATTTTCTAATTTTAAAAATGTTTTTGGTTTTTCAAATATTAAATAAACAAGAAAGAACACAATATTTTTGTTTTTTCAAAATTTTCTAATGTTTTTGGGTTTTATCTATACAAACTAAAAGCACAATATATTGTATTTTCTAAAATTCACCCCCTAAAACCTAAAAACAAAAATTTAACCTAGAACAAACTAAAATAAAGATAATCATCCTTTAGGATCTCAGCAAGGGTCTTCAATCCATTTAAACCAAGCAGAAAGTTAAAACGTGTTTTATCAAAGGCTTTGGTAAATAGATCGGCTTTTTGAAAACCAGTATGTACTTTCTCAAGATCAATTAATTTCTTTTCATAACAATCCCGTATAAAATGATATCGAATTTCGATATGTTTTGTTTTAGAATGTTGTACGGGATTCTTGGTGATACTAATAGCAGGAGAATTATCAATCAAGATGGGAGTAGTAAGAAACTTCAAACCGTAGTCGCGAATATGTTGTTGTATCCACAAAACCTGGGAACAGCAACTCGAGGCTGCAACATACTCAGCTTCGGCGGTTGAAGTGGAGACCGTTTTCTGCTTCTTACACTGCCAGGAAACAAGCCGGCTTCCTAAGAATTGACATCCTGCTGTAGTAGACTTGAAATTTATCTTGCATCCTCCATAGCCTGAGTCTGAGTAAGCGGTAAGATCGAAAGTATCATCTTTGGGTTACGATAACCCGATGTCAGGATTTCCCCGTAGATATTGCAGAATACGCTTGTCCGCTTCCAGGTGAGTCACTCGGGGACTAGCTTGGTACCTAGCACATAAACAAACAGCAAACATTATGTCGGGTCGAGAAGCAGTTAAATACATTAAAGAACCAATCATAGCACGATAGACGATCGGATAAACGGTATCCTCCAATTCATCCGGTGATAAATTGTGACCCACGGGAAGAGGAGTAGAAGGGATTTTTCCGGCAGTAATCTTGATTCGGCTCAAGACGTCGTTCACATAATTTGTCTGATGAATGAAGATTCCCTTCGCAGACTGATGAACCTGCAACCCTAAAAAGAAATTCATCTCTCCCATCGAACTCATCTCGAACTTGGTTTGCATAGACTTCTCAAACTCCTTACATAACGTGTCGTTTGTGGACCCAAAGATTATATCATCAACATAAATCTGAACGAGGAGAAGATCATCACCAATATTCTTATAAAACAAAGTGCAGTCGACAGTTCCACGTTTGAAACCATTATCCGTCAGATGGTCGGCGAGCGTGCCATACCAAGCTCTCGGGGCTTGATATAGACCATATAATGCCTTGTTTAATCGGTAAACACGGTCAGGATAATCAGGATCTTCAAAACCTAGAGGCTGTAAAACGAACACTTCTTCATGAAGTTCACCATTGAGAAAAGCACTCTTGATATCCATTTGATAAACTTTAATATTCTTGTATGCAGCATATGCCAGAAAGATTCGAATCGACTCTAATCTTGCCACTGGAGCATATACTTCAGTGTAGTCAATACCCTCTTGCTGATGAAAACCTTGCACCACTAATCGTGCCTTGTTTCTCACAACCCCACGATCGTCTTTCTTACATTTATATACCCACTTTGTCGGAATTGCTTTCTTGACTCTAGCAGGTTTGTCAATAAGATCCCAAACACCTAAACGTGAACATTGCTGTAATTCTTCTTGCATGGCTTCTACCCAAGATGGATCTTAAAGAGCCATACGAGGAGTTGTAGGCTCAACTTGTGATAAAAAGCAAGTGAATTTGGCAACCGTCACAATACCAGACGAGTGTAAGTCAGCATAAGCACATAGAACATTATTTTCACTTGAAGACGCAACTTGACGATGAGTTTGAACTACCACATCTAGATCTCCAATAATGTTTTCTTGTTGATGGTACTTATAAATCCTGAGAGTAGAATTTTCAGAAACAGCAACATTTTCAAATAAATTAGTGTAATTTTCACCCAATTCAGGAGATGAAACATCACTATCAAGTTCAATAACTTGATCTACAGCTGTATTATCATCAGATGAAGTAGAAGCATTATCGAGACTCATTATCAGGTTCTTCAGTTGGAGAAACAATTGGAGCTTCAACATCATTTGAACTTGCGAACCTTGGAATTTCCAAATGTTCTTCAAAATAAGCGCGAACTACATCTTCATCTGGATGATCGGTTGTTGGAGTAAATGAATTGAATAAGCCATCATAATCAAACATCCAGTCGGGACCTTTTCCTTGAGGAGCAGTGTACTTTTGACAGTCCACATGGTACCATTCTTCAACACAACCGGGCGTAAAGTTAAACACTCTTTTCTTAGGTGACGCATACCCTACGAAATAACCCTCAATGGCTTTTTCATCAAACTTTCCCACATCCTTTTTCAACATAGTACAATGACACCCAAAAGTTTCCAAGTACTTTAAATTAGGTTTACGATAATTAAGCAATTCATAACTGGTCTTCTTGAGTCTTTTAACAGTTAGAACTCGATTGAGTGTATAACAAGCAGTATTCACCGCCTCATTCCAAAACTGGACAGGAAGCTTTGAATCAACAAGCATCGTTCTAGCAGTTTCAATCAACGTTCTATTCTTTCTTTCAGCTACACCGTTCTGTTGTGGTACATATGGGGCACTTTATTCTCGATGAATTCCCTTTTGTACACAAAATAAATCCAATATAGTATTTTTAAATTCAGTACCATTGTCACTTCGAATTCTCTTCACTTTCAGTTTGTAAAGTGATTCGATCTTAGTGATTAGATTTTTAACAAGACCCGGTGTTTGATCTTTTGAACTCATAAACAAAACCCATGAATATCGTGAATAATCATCTGTAACTACTAGGCAATACCAGTCTCTAGAAATACTCGCACGATTCACTGGACCATATAAATCCATATGAAGTCGTTCAAGCGGAGTATCAATGGAATTTAATAACTTAGATGGGTGTGATTTCTTCTTCTGTTTGCCCTTCTTGCAAGCAACACAGTGATCTGATAACTTAAAATTCTTTAACGATACACCCTCTACCAAATCGTTTGCCATTAAATAGTTCATCTTTCGAACATGTATGTGACCCATTCTTCGATACCAAAGCACTAAGTCTTTCTCGGTCGCTTTCGAGACAAAACACGTTTCGATCGATGTAGATACTTTAGAATTCATATTCAAGACATAAATATCATTTGATCGAGGTGATCGCATGACAACCATGTCCTCGGGAATTACGTAACCCGGTTTCAAAATCAGACACTCTTTATCTGTAAATACTGTAGTATATTGCTTATTACAGATTTGCGACACACTCAATAAATTATGGTCCACTTTATCACAATAGTTAACCTTCTCAAAAGTAATCTTCCCATTTGACACATCACCTTCTTGTATAATCATACCCCCAGAATTCCCAGCAAACGCCACATAACCCCCTTGAATATTTCTCACATTTGTTAAGAGGTTGAGATTCCCAGTAATATAACGAGAACATCCACTATCCATGATCCAGTTTTCACCAGAAATGGTCTTGGATGTACCCTACACACAAAAGAAAATGATTAGTTCAAAAAGGTAGCCCAGGCCTCGGTCCTGGGCACCTTTTGGTTTCCTTGAGAAAAGTTAACTTTAGTTGCATTCAATTGTTGTTCAGCAACTTGAGAATAAGTTACAGGTTTCTTAGACTTTCGTCTTAGATACGCAGCTTGAACCACATTTGAATTAACATTTTTGCATAATGGTTCAGTAGGAATAAACTTAGGTTTAACATAACCATGAGTTTCATTCACATGAACAACTTTTCGTGGATGTACATTAGAAAACATAATATGAGTATCATCAGCATACGACACAGGTCGTTTCAGAATCTCCTTTACGAAAGGAACCGGCTTAGAATGGTCCATGATAAAAGGATGAAGATTCTGATAGTTCTTCTTGCCACAATTTCTTACTACATGATCTTGTTGACCGCAAAGAAAACAACTTCGCATGTCAACATGATGATGTTGAAAATTTGTTGGAACATGTGACACAAATGATGACTGATGACTCACATTTTTGGACATGCTCTTAGCAAACTCATCAGATAATTCAGAATTCTTTTTCAAGTAAAAATCTAAATTAGAAATGTTCGAAAAACTTTTCAACGTATCTGTTCCAGTTGACTTCACAAATTGAACCTTTTTAGCTTGTTTTAATACTTGCTTTGCTTTAGTCAATGGATCAGATGAAACTGAAGTTTTCGCTTGAGCATATTGACGTTCAAGTTCACGAACCTTGGAAGTTTCATTGTGAAACACACTCTCAATCAGTTCAGGTTTAATGATACTTATTGGAATGTCTTTCTCAGTGTACATCGTATCCATCCCTTTTAACTTAAACACACGAGTAGATGACGGCTTAGATGCATTGGGATTTATGAAACGCAACAAATCCTCATCAGAAATTTTGGGTTTTTCTGGTTTCTTAGCCTTCAATGGTTTAACAAAAGCATTATCTTGTTTCATCTTAGTTGTGTGCGAACCTTACACAGCTTCCTCAAATTCATGAGGTTCACAAAGTATGTGATTAGAACTTGGAATGTTCTTGTTCTTGTTCTTGTGTATAATTTCATGTTCAAACACATCCTCAATAATAACTTTGTCAACATTTTCAACAAAAACTTTGTTGCTTTGAGCATGAGGTTTCTGAGTTGAAGATTGAGATTTAAGGCTTTTAGTAGAAACAGGTTTTGATTTTTCTGAAATCACAGGTTCTTTAAGAATAACATCTTCCTCAGTTGGAGCAAAAGGATAAATTTTATAATCATTGTGAAATTGTGGTGGAATTTCAACAAAACCTATACCTTTCTTTGAATCCTTTTGTTTTCCAGAAACTTCAATAATTTCATTGAACAGAAAAGAGGAATTTCTAAATTTACCTAATTTATTCTTTAACTCAAGAACCTCATTCTCAAGCTCGGTTATCTTTGAACGATGTTTCAAAATTTCTTGAAACTTTTGATCATTCGTTGTCATTTTTATAGATAACTCAACTTTGAGGTCATGGTTACTTGTCGACAACGCTTCAATCTTTTCACGAGATCTCATTTGAGATTCGAGAGATTGTCGATAAGTATCCTTTAGAGAAGCAATTTCTCTCACTAAATTGTCATTGTGATTCTTTAAAGATTCTAACTTAGGTCTGTTAGATTCACAATCAACACAATTTACTTTAACAGATGATGTAGCAGAAATAGAATGACTAACCTCATTTATCTTAGCCATGCACGCAAAGACTGTTGTAGGCTTGTCACAGGAATCATCAGAATCTGATCCAGAGTCATTATCAGAAGACACCTCACTTCCACTAGCATCATGAAAATCTTGAGTCAACCTGAACAAAGCCAAATTAGCTTGATTATCATTACATAATAGTCGTTGTGACCAATCATCTCCATTAGCTAACATTTCCTGTGATCCAAAACTTGATGTTTTCTTCTCAGCATCATTACCTCCTGGTGTTAAAGAGTTTCAAGAGTTTGAACTTTGACCACGAGGACCATTATACTCCTTTTTCGGTTTGTCACATTCTTTTGCAAAATGACCGAATTCTTGACAATTATAACATTTCACCTTCAACTTGTCAAATCCCAACTTCTTGTTCAAGGCATGAAGATCTTTTCCGGTTCTTTGCATGAATCTTTTCACCTTACGAACAATCATTGCCATGTTCCACTTTAAATCCATGATTTCTAAGTCATCTGGATCAATCTGATCATAGTCTTCATCAGTTAGATCACTAGTGGCAATTTTGCTACTCACCAAGTTTTCATAAGAAGTCATAAAAGCTGATAAGAATTCAAAATTTTGTTCAGCTTCTTTTATGTTGACGTTTGGAGGTGATGAGTATTGATTTGTCGAAGACGAACTTCCTGAACCAGCAGAAACATTTGGTGATCCAGAGTTACCAGCAGTATAAACACATGCTCTAGGATCACTATAAATTGTTGTTTCATTTTCTCTTGCGTTCTGTGTCAGAAAAACAGTGATCGGTGAAATTGTTGAACTTAAAGGCATGCTACCACCATAGAAAGCAGGATCTTGACTTTCCTTTGATGATTTTTGACACTTGAGATCATACTCACGAGCTTCAATCTTTTGTAAAAACTCACTTGCAGTCAAGTCTTCATTGAAATAACTGTTTTCTTTTAACACCATTAGAAAAGTAGAATACAAACTTGGTAATGCACTCTTAATAGTATCAATCTTGTCAATCTCAGAAATTTCCAACTTCATTTTATCCATTTCTGCAATCAAGTGATTAAATCTCGTCGTCATCTCTTCAACCGTTTCACCTTTGAGTAAATTAAAGTTTCTGAATTGAAACTTAAGCATCACCTTTTTGCTTTCAGCCGTGTTTCCCATACTTCTCATTCGAATATGTTGAAACAAAGAGGCACAAATTTTAATACTACCCACTTGGTGAAATATTTTTTCAGAACATTTATTTGCTAAAGAATAATCATATTAATTTAAAAATATACTTAAAATTAACGTATGATTACTAAATGTCTACAAACTGTGTCATCTCGAAAATAAATCTGGGCATTTGAAGTAGCCAAAAGGGTTCTTTCCAGTATCACTCGGGTTTCTTATGCATTCTAAATCGGTGCATGATTCTGCACCAAAAAATCTTTATGGTCCCCGTTTTATTGAAACTCCAACCAAGTTTCCCCAAGGCCGTATTCGTGTAGAATCAGCTAACACCAAGGTGGCATCAACTTCTTGTAAAGGCCCGAAATCGAATTTGTCATACACGTTTCCTAGTAGCACACTTACACTTGCACCGTAACCAACTACCGCCTTCATAATTTTGAATTCCTCGAATAAAAATAAGTGGTTACCCCATTTCAAATTCTTCAACCTTGGTTTTCTCCATATTATCTTCAATGGTTATAGCACTAACGTGTGCATTTTTGGAGTTAGACAACTACTACTTTGATAAATGTTCTTTAACGTATCACTTGGGAGTCATCCTGAGTTATTCCTTATCTTTACTAGGTTTATTTGTGGCTAAGGTTCGGGTTCGGAATAGGAATTATTTAGTGACTTATGGTGACCCAATGTGTTCAAAAAATCAAAATTGTTGACCGATTGTTATTTATAACATATACTAACTTTAAACTTAGACTCCTTTGAATTTTTCTAAATTTTCAGCTCTTTTTTTCATTAGGATTAAATTCGGTCGTGTTATGCGAAGATGAGTAAGGCTATCGCGTAGCGAGAAAGCGTGTTTTTCGTGAAGGACAATGTCCAAGGGCTTCATGTATCTTTAAAGCCGTTTTTGACATGGAGTTTCAGGGATTTTTGGTGTGGGAAAATTGTCTAACTTACAAGTTTTTGACTTCCCTGAACGTGTTGTAGTACTTAAAATGGACAAAAACATACTGGAACTCCACTTACTTTATATTTTGCTTACTGAAAATCTTGAATACCTCTCGCATTATGGCTTCACCACACTTGATCTTTGCTATTGTTATACACTTGAGACTAACGATTAAAAATGTAAAAAAACAATAATAAATACAAACCAAAAATAAAATCCTGGTTGCTTCCCGGCCAGCCTGCCCGTTACCTGATTTGGCGGTTATGGTGGTCGAATAGAGTACATACAATCCTCCATCTCATTTCATGTGCTTTTCGAGCACATTGATAATTCAAATGCCTCCCACCATGGGCCAAAACATGCCAACCTTCTTTGTTCATTCTTCAATCCTGATGGCTTCCTTATCTTATCCTTCGTTGGTCGTTTCTTCTTTTTTTTCCAACCAATCTCTTTATTAGTCATTGTTTCCATCACCTTGTTCATATCATTAACTGAATCTGCTACTTCTCCATTCTTCATCTCTGATGCATTCAGTTCCTCCTTTTCACTTTCACGTTTTGACCTATCAAACACAGAACCTTACACTTTGGTGTCGTTCTCATTTACACGAGAAAAACACCTATCAGTAGTATATGACCTTGAACATTTATTTGCTAAAGAATAATCATATTAATTTGAAAATATACTTAAAATTAACGTATGATTACAAAATGTCTACAAACTGTATCATCTCGGAGATAAACCTTGGCATTTGAAGTAGCCAAAAGGGTTCTTTCCAGTATCACTCGGGTTTCTTATGCATTCTAAATCGGTGCATGATTCTGCACCAAAAAATCTTTATGGTCCCCGTTTTATTGAAACTCCAACCAGGTTTCCCCGAGGCCGTCTTCGTGTAGAATCAGCTAACACCAAGGTGGCATCAACTTCTTGTAAAGGCCCAAAATCGAATTTGTCATACACGTTTCCTTGTAGCACACTTACACTTGCACCGTAACCAACTACCGCCTTCATAATTTTGAATTCCCCGAATAAAAATAAGTGGTTACCCCATTTCAAATTCTTCAACCTTGGTTTTCTCAATATTATCTTCAATGGTTATAGCACTAACGTGTGCATTTTTGGAGTTAGACAACTACTACTTTGATAATTTTTGTTCTTTAACGTATCACTTGGGAGTCATCCTGAGTTATTCCTTATCTTTACTAGGTTTATTTGTGGCTAAGGGTCGGGTACGGAATAGGAATTATTTAGTGACTTATGGTGACCCAATGTGTTCAAAAAATCAAAATTGTTGACCGATTGTTATTTATAACAGATACTAACTTTAAACTTAGACTCCTTTGAATTTTTCAAAATTTTCAGCTCTTTTTTTCATTAGGATTAAATTCGGTCGTGTTATGCGAAGATAAGTAAGGCTATCGCGTAGCGTGACAGCGTGTTTTTCGTGAAGGACAATGTCCAAGGGCTTCATGTAGCTTGAAACCCATTTTGACATGGAGTTTCAGGGATTTTTGGGGTGGGAAAATTGTCTAACTTACAAGTTTTTGACTTCCCTGAACGTGTTGTAGTACTTAAAATGGACAAAAACATACTGGAACTCCACTTACTTTATATTTTGCTTACTGAAAATCTTGAATACCTCTCGCATTATGGCTTCACCACACTTGATCTTTGCTATGGTTATACACTTGAGACTAACGATTAAAAATGTAAAAAAACAATAATAAATACAAACCAAAAATAAAATCCTGGTTGCTTCCCGGCCAGCCTGCCCGTTACCTGATTTGGCGGTTAAGGTAGTCGAATAGAGTACATACAATCCTCCATCTCATTTCATGTGCTTTTTGAGCACATTGATAATTCTAATACCTTCCACCATGGGCCAAAACATGCCAACCTTCTTTGTTCAATATTCGATCCTGATGGCTTCCTTATCTTATCCTTCGTTCGTGGTTTCTTCTTTTTTGTTCAACCCATCTCTTTATTAGTCACTGTTTCCATCACCTTGTTGATATCATTAACTGAATCTGCTACTTCTCCATTCTTCATCTCTTATGCACTTAGTTCCTCCTATTCACTTTCACATTTTGACCTATCAAACACACAACCTTACACTTTGGTTTCATTCTCATTTACACGAGAAAAACACCTATCAGTAGCATATGACCTTGAACATTTATTTACTAAAGAATAATCATATTAATTTGAAAATATAATTAAAATTAACGTATGATTACTAAATGTCTACAAACTGTGTCATCTCGGAAAAAAATCTGGGCATTTGAAGAAGCCAAAAATGTTCTTTCCAGTATCACTCCGGTTTCTTATTCATTCTAAATCGGTGCATGATTCAGCACCAAAAAATCTTTATGGTCCACATTTTATTGAAACTCCAACCAAGTTTCCCCGGGCCCTCTTCGTGTAGAATCAGCTAACACCAAGGTGGCATCAACTTCTTGTAATGTCCCGAAATCGAATTTGTCATACGCGTTTCCTAATAGCACACTTACACTTGCTCCGTAACCAACTACCGCCTTCTTAATTTTGAATTCCCCGAATAAGAATAAGTGGTTACCCCATTTCAAATTCTTCAACCTTGGTATTATCCATATTATCTTCAATGGTTATAGCACTAACGTGTGCATTTTTGGAGTTAGACAACTACTACTTTGATAATTTTTGTTCTTTAACGTATCACTTGGGAGTCATCCTGAGTTGTTCCTTAGCTTTACTAGGTTTAGTTGTGGTTTAGGTTCGGGTATGGAATAGGAATTATTTAGTGACTTATGATGACCCAATGTGTTCAAAAAATCAAAATTGTTGACCGATTGTTATTTATAACAGATACTAACTTTAAACTTTGACTCCTTTGATTTTTACTAAATTTTCAGCTCTTTTTTGCATTAGGATTAAATTCGGTCGTGTTATGCGAAGATGGGTAAGGCCATCGCGTAGCGTGACAGCGTGTTTTTCGCGAAGGACAATGTCCAAGGGCTTCATGTAGCTCGAAAGCCGTTTTGATACGGAGTTTCAGGGATTTCTGGGATTGGAAAATTGTCTAACTTACAAGTTTTTGACTTCCCTGAATGTGTTGCAGTACTTATAATGTACAAAAACATACCTCGAACTCCACTTACTTTATATTTTGCTTACTGAAAATCTTGAATACCTCTCGCATTATGGCTTCACCACACTTGATCTTTGCTATGGTCATACACTTGAGACTAACGATTAAAAATGTAAAAAAACAATAATAAATACGAACCAAAAATAAAATCCTGGTTGCTTCCCGGCCAGCCTGCCCGTTACCTGATTTGGCGGTTAAGGTGGTCGAATAGAGTACATACAATCCTCCATCTCATTTCATGTGCTTTTTGAGCACATTGATAATTCTAATACCTCCCACCATGGGCCAAAACATGCCAACCTTCTTTGTTCAGTCTTCGCTCCTGATGGCTTCCTTATCTTATCCTTCGTTGGTGGTTTCTTCTTTTTTGTTCAACCCATCTCTTTATTAGTCACTGTTTCCATCACCTTGTTGATATCATTAACTGAATCTGCTACTTCTCCATTCTTCATCTCTGATGCACTTAGTTCCTCCTTTTCACTTTCACATTTTGACCTATCAAACACACAACCTTACACTTTGGTTTCGTTCTCATTTACACGAGAAAATCACCTATTAGTAGCATATGACCTTGAACATTTATTTGCTAAAGAATAATCCTATTAATTTGAAAATATAATTAAAATTAACGTATGATTACTAAATGTCTACAAACTGTGTCATCTCGGAAATAAATCTGGGCATTTGAAGAAGCCAAAAACGTTCTTTCCAGTATCTCTCGGGTTTCTTATTCATTCTAAATCGGTGCACGATTCTGCACCAAAAAATCTTTATGGTCCCTGTTTTATTGAAACTCCAAACAAGTGAGGCCGTCTTCGTGTAGAATCAGCTAACACAAATATGGCATCAACTTCTTGTAAAGGCCCGAAATCGAATTTGTCATACACCTTTCCTAGTAGCACACTTACACTTGCACCGTAACCAACTACCGCCTTCATAATTTTGAACTCTCCAAATAAGAATAAGTGGTTACCCCATTTCAAATTCTTCAGCCTTGGTATTCTCCATATTATCTTCAATGGTTATAACACTAACATGTGCATTTTTGGAGTTAGACAACTACTACTTTGATAATTTTTATTCTTTAATGTATCACTTGGGAGTCACCGTGAGTTGTTCCTTAGCTTTACTAGGTTTAGTTGTGGCTTAGGTTCGGGTACGGAATAGGAATTATTTAGTGACTTATGGTGACCCAATGTGTTCTCAAAATCAAAATTGTTGACCGATTGTTATTTATAACAGATACTAACTTTAAACTTTGACTCCTTTGAATTTCTCTAAATTTTCAGCTCTTTTTTTCATTAGGATTAAATTTGGTCGTGTTATGTGAAGATGAGTAAGGCCGTCGCGTAGCGTGACAGCGTGTTTTTCGCGAAGGACAATGTCCAAGGGCTTCATGTAGCTCGAAAGCCGTTTTTGACACAGAGTTTCAGGGATTTTTGGGATGGGAAAATTGTCTAACTTACAAGTTTTTGACTTCCTGAATGTGTTCCAGTACTTAAAATGGACAAAAACATACCTCGAACTCCACTTACTTTATATTTTGCTTACTGAAAATCTTGAATACCTCTCGCATTATGGCTTCACCACACTTGATCTTTGCTATGGTTATACACATGAGACTAATGATTAAAAATGTAAAAAACAATAATAAATACAAACCAAAAATAAAATCCTGGTTGCTTTCCGGCCAGCCTGCCCGTTACCTGATTTGGCGGTTATGGTGGTCGAATAGAGTACATACAATCCTCCATCTCATTTCATGTGCTTTTCGAGCACATTGATAATTCAAATGCCTCCCACCATGGGCCAAAACATGCCAACCTTCTTTGTTCATTCTTCAATCCTGATGGCTTCCTTATCTTATCCTTCGTTGGTGGTTTCTTCTTTATTGTTCAACCCATCTCTTTATTAGTCATTGTTTCTGTGTAGAATCAGCTAACACCAAGGTGGCATCAACTTCTTGTAAAGGCCCGAAATCGAATTTGTCATACACGTTTCCTAGTAGCACACTTACACTTGCACCGTAACCAACTACCGCCTTCATAATTTTGAATTCCCCGAATAAAAATAAGTGGTTACTCCTTTTCAAATTCTTCAACCTTGGTATTCTCCATATTATCTTCAATGGTTATAGCACTAACGTGTGCATTTTTGGAGTTAGATAATTACTACTTTGATAATTTTTGTTCTTTAACGTATCACTTGGGAGTCATCCTGAGTTATTCCTTAGCATTACTAGGTTTAGTTGTGGCTTAGGTTCGGGCACGGAATAGGAATTATTTAGTGACTTATGGTGCCCCATGTGTTCAAAAAATCAAAATTGTTGACCGATTGTTATTTATAACAGATACTAACTTTAAACTTTGACTCCTTTGAAATTTTTTAATTTTTCAGCTCTTTTTTTCATTAGGATTAAATTCGGTCGTGTTATGCGAAGATGAGTAAGGCCATCGCGTAGCGTGACATCGTGTTTTTCGCGAAGGACAATGTCCAAGGGCTTCATGTAGCTCGAAAGCCGTTTTTGACACGGAGTTTCAGGGATTTTTGGGTTGGGAAAATTGTCTAACTTACAAGTTTTTGACTTCCTGAATGTGTTCCAGTACTTAAAATGGACAAAAACATACCTCGAACTCCACTTACTTTTATTTTGCTTACTGAAAATCTTGAATACCTCTCGCATTATGGCTTCACCACACTTGATCTTTGCTATGGTTATACACATGAGACTAACGATTAAAAATGTAAAAAACAATAATAAATACAAACCAAAAATAAAATCCTGGTTGCTTCCCGGCCAGCCTGCCCGTTACCTGATTTGGCGGTTATGGTGGTCGAATAGAGTACATACAATCCTCCATCTCATTTCATGTGCTTTTCGAGCACATTGATAATTCAAATGCCTCCCACCATGGGCCTAAACATGCCAACCTTCTTTGTTCATTCTTCAATCCTGATGGGTTCCTTATCTTATCCTTCGTTGGTGGTTTCTTCTTTATTGTTCAACCCATCTCTTTATTAGTCATTGTTTCTGTGTAGAATCAGCTAACACCAAGGTGGCATCAACTTCTTGTAAAGGCCCGAAATAGAATTTGTCATACACGTTTCCAAGTAGCACACTTACACTTGCACCGTAACCAACTACCGCCTTCATAATTTTGAATTCCCCGAATAAAAATAAGTGGTTACCCCATTTCAAATTCTTCAACCTTGGTTTTCTCCATATTATCTTCAATGGTTATAGCACTAACGTGTGCATTTTTGGAGTTAGACAACTACTACTTTGATAATTTTTGTTCTTTAACGTATCACTTGGGAGTCATCCTGAGTTATTCCTTATCTTTACTAGGTTTAGTTGTGGCTTAGGCTCGGGTACGGAATAGGAATTATTTAGTGACTTATGGTGCCCCATGTGTTCAAAAAATCAAAATTGTTGACCGATTGTTATTTATAACAGATACTAAGTTTAAACTTTGACTCCTTTGAATTTTTCTAAATTTTCATCTCTTTTATTCATTAGGATTAAATTTGGTCGTGTTATGTGAAGATGAGTATGGCCATCGCGTAGCGTGACAGCGTGTTTTTCGCGAAGGACAATGTCCAAGGGCTTCGTGTAGCTCGAAAGCCGTTTTTGACACGGAGTTTCAGGGATTTTTGGGTTGGGAAAATTGTCTAACTTACAAGTTTTTGACTTCCTGAATGTGTTCCAGTACTTAAAATGGACAAAAACATACCTCGAACTCCACTTACTTTAAATTTTGCTTACTGGAAATCTTGAATACCTCTCGCATTATGGCTTCACCACACTTGATCTTTGCTATGGTTATACACTTGAGACTAACGATTAAAAATATAAAAACAATAATAAATACAAACTAAAAATAAAATCCTGGTTGCTTCCCGGCCAGCCTGCCCGTTACCTGATTTGTAGGTTATTGTGGTCGAATAGAGTACATACAATCCTCCATCTCATTTCATGTGCTTTTCGAGCACATTGATAATTCAAATGCCTCCCACCATGGGCCAAAATATGCCAACCTTCTTTGTTCATTTTTCAATCCTGATGGCTTCCTTATCTTATCCTTCGTTGGTGGTTTCTTCTTTATTGTTCAACCCATCTCTTTATTAGTCATTGTTTCTGTGTAGAATCAGCTAACACCAAGGTGGCATCAACTTCTTGTAAAGGCCCGAAATCGAATTTGTCATACACGTTTCCTAGTAGCACACTTACACTTGCACCGTAACCAACTACCGCCTTCATAATTTTGAATTCCCCGAATAAAAATAAGTGGTTACCCCATTTCAAATTCTTCAACCTTGGTTTTCTCCATATTATCTTCAATGGTTATAGCACCAACGTGTGCATTTTTGGAGTTAGACAACTACTACTTTGATAATTTTTGTTCTTTAACGTATCACTTGGGAGTCATCCTGAGTTATTCCACATGTTTACTAGGTTTAGATGTGGCTTAGGTTCGGGTACGGAATCGGAATTATTTAGTGACTTATGGTGCCCCATGTGTTCAAAAAATCAAAATTGTTGACCGATTTTTATTTTTAACAGATACTAACTTTAAACTTAGACTCCTTTGAATTTTTCTAAATTTTCAGCTCTTTTTTTCATTAGGATTAAATTCGGTCGTGTTATGCGAAGATGAGTAAGGCCATCGCGTAGCGTGACAGCGTGTTTTTCACGAAGGACAATGTCCAAGGGCTTCATGTAGCTCGAAAGCCGTTTTTGACACGGAGTTTCAGGGATTTTTGGGATGGGAAAATTGTCTAACTTACAAGTTTTTGACTTCCTGAATGTGTTCCAGTACTTAAAATTGAAAAAAAACATACCTCGAACTCCACTTACTTTATATTTTGCTTACTGAAAATCTTGAATACATCTCGCATTATGGGTTCACCACACTTGATCTTTGCTATGGTTATACACTTGAGACTAACGATTAAAAATGTAAAAAAACAATAATAAATACAATCCAAAAATAAAATCCTGGTTGCTTCCCGGCCAGCCTGCCCGTTACCTGATTTGGCGGTTATGGTGGTCGAATAGAGTACATACAATCCTCCATCTCATTTCATGTGCTTTTCGAGCACATTGATAATTCAAATGCCTCCCACCATGGGCCAAAACATGCCAACCTTCTTTGTTCATTCTTCAATCCAGATGGCTTCCTTATCTTATCCTTCGTTGGTGGTTTCTTCTTTATTGTTCAACCCATCTCTTTATTAGTCATTGTTTCTGTGTAGATTCAGCAAACACCAAGGTGGCATCAACTTCTTGTAAAGGCCCGAAAGCGAATTTGTCATACACGTTTCCTAGTAGCACACTTACACTTGCACCGTAACCAACTACCGCCTTCATAATTTTGAATTCCCCGAATAAAAATAAGTGGTTACCCCATTTCAAATTCTTCAACCTTGGTTTTCTCCATATTATCTTCAATGGTTATAGCACTAACGTGTGCATTTTTGGAGTTAGACAACTACTACTTTGATAATTTTTGTTCTTTAACGTATCACTTGGGAGTCATCCTGAGTTATTCCTTATCTTTACTAGGTTTAGTTGTGGCTTAGGTTCGGATACGGAATAGGAATTATTTAGTGACCTATGGTGCCCCATGTGTTCAAAAAATCAAAATTGTTGACCGATTTTTATTTATAACAGATACTAACTTTTAACTTAGACTCCTTTGATTTTTTCTAAATTTTCAGCTCTTTTTTTCATTTGGATTAAATTCGGTCGTGTTATGCGAAGATGAGTAAGGCCATCGCGTAGCGTGACAGCGTGTTTTTCACGAAGGACATTGTCCAAGGGCTTCATGTAGCTCGAAAGCCGTTTTTGACACGGAGTTTCAGGGATTTTTGGGATGGGAAATTTGTCTAACTTACAAGTTTTTGACTTCCTGAATGTGTTCCAGTACTTAAAATGGACAAAAACATACCTCGAACTCCACTTACTTTAAATTTTGCTTACTGAAAATCTTGAATACCTCTCGCATTATGGCTTCACCACACTTGATCTTTGCTATGGTTATACACATGAGACTAACGATTAAAAATGTAAAAAAACAATAGTAAATACAAACCAAAAATAAAATCCTGGTTGCTTCCCGGCCAGCCTGCCCGTTACCTGATTTGGTGGTTAAGGTGGTCGAATAGAGTACATACAATCCTCCATCTCATTTCATGTGCTTTTCGAGCACATTGATAATTCAAATGCCTCCCACCATGGGCCAAAACATGCCAACCTTCTTTGTTCATTCTTCAATCCTGATGGCTTCCTTATCTTAACCTTCGTTGGTGGTTTCTTCTTTATTGTTCCACCCATCTCTTTATTAGTCATTGTTTCTGTGTAGAATCAGCTAACACCAAGGTGGCATCAACTTCTTGTAAAGGCCCGAAATCGAATTTGTCATACACGTTTCCTAGTAGCACACTTACACTTGCACCGTAACCAACTACCGCCTTCATAATTTTGAATTCCCCGAATAAAAATAAGTGGTTACTCCATTTCAAATTCTTCAACCTTGGTATTCTCCATATTATCTTCAATGGTTATAGCACTAACGTGTGCATTTTCGGAGTTAGACAACAACTACTTTGATAATTTTTGTTCTTTAACGTATCACTTGGGAGTCATCCAGAGTTATTCCTTATCTTTACTAGGTTTAGTTGTGGCTTAGGTTCGGGTACGGAATAGGAATTATTTAGTGACTTATGGTGCCCCATGTGTTCAAAAAATCAAAATTGTTGACCGATTTTTATTTATAACAGATACTAACTTTAAACTTAGACTCCTTTGAATTTTTCTAAATTTTCAGCTCTTTTTTTCATTAGGATTAAATTCGGTCGTGTTATGCGAAGATGAGTAAGGCCATCGCGTAGCGTGACTGCGTGTTTCTCGAGACGGACGATGTCCAAGGGCTTCATGTAGCTCGAAAGCCGTTTTTGACATGGAGTTTCAGGGATTTTTGGGGTCGGAAAATTGTCTAACTTACAAGTTTTTGACTTCCCTGAACGTGTTCTAGTACTTAAAATAGACAAAAACATACTGGAACTCCACTTACTTTATATTTTGCTTACTGAAAATCTTGAATACCTCTCGCATTATGGCTTCACCACACTTGATCTGTGCTATGGTTATACAGTTGAGACTAACGATTAAAAATGTAAAAAAACAATAATAAATACAAACCAAAAATAAAATCCTGGTTGCTTCCCGGCCAGCTTGCCCGTTACCTGATTTGTCGGTTAAGTTGTTCGAATAGAGTACATACAATCCTCCATCTCATTTCATGTGCTTTTCGAGCACATTGATAATTCAAATGCCTCCCACCATGGGCCAAAACATGCCAACCTTCTTTGTTCATTCTTCAATCCTGATGGCTTCCTTATCTTATCCTTCGTTGGTGGTTTCTTCTTTATTGTTCCACCCATCTCTTTATTAGTCATTGTTTCTGTGTAGAATCAGCTAACACCAAGGTGGCATCAACTTCTTGTAAAGGCCCGAAATCGAATTTGCCATACACGTTTCCTAGTAGCACACTTACACTTGCACCGTAACCAACTACCGCCTTCATAATTTTGAATTCCCCGAATAAAAATAAGTGGTTACTCCATTTCAAATTCTTCAACCTTGGTATTCTCCATATTATCTTCAATGGTTATAGCACTAACGTGTGCATTTTCGGAGTTAGACAACAACTACTTTGATAATTTTTGTTCTTTAACGTATCACTTGGGAGTCATCCAGAGTTATTCCTTATCTTTACTAGGTTTAGTTGTGGCTTAGGTTCGGGTACGGAATAGGAATTATTTAGTGACTTATGGTGCCCCATGTGTTCAAAAAATCAAAATTGTTGACCGATTTTTATTTATAACAGATACTAACTTTAAACTTAGACTCCTTTGAATTTTTCTAAATTTTCAGCTCTTTTTTTCATTAGGATTAAATTCGGTCGTGTTATGCGAAGATGAGTAAGGCCATCGCGTAGCGTGACTGCGTGTTTCTCGAGACGGACGATGTCCAAGGGCTTCATGTAGCTCGAAAGCCGTTTTTGACATGGAGTTTCAGGGATTTTTGGGGTCGGAAAATTGTCTAACTTACAAGTTTTTGACTTCCCTGAACGTGTTCTAGTACTTAAAATAGACAAAAACATACTGGAACTCCACTTACTTTATATTTTGCTTACTGAAAATCTTGAATACCTCTCGCATTATGGCTTCACCACACTTGATCTGTGCTATGGTTATACAGTTGAGACTAACGATTAAAAATGTAAAAAAACAATAATAAATACAAACCAAAAATAAAATCCTGGTTGCTTCCCGGCCAGCTTGCCCGTTACCTGATTTGTCGGTTAAGTTGTTCGAATAGAGTACATACAATCCTCCATCTCATTTCATGTGCTTTTCGAGCACATTGATAATTCAAATGCCTCCCACCATGGGCCAAAACATGCCAACCTTCTTTGTTCATTCTTCAATCCTGATGGCTTCCTTATCTTATCCTTCGTTGGTGGTTTCTTCTTTATTGTTCCACCCATCTCTTTATTAGTCATTGTTTCTGTGTAGAATCAGCTAACACCAAGGTGGCATCAACTTCTTGTAAAGGCCCGAAATCGAATTTGCCATACACGTTTCCTAGTAGCACACTTACACTTGCACCGTAACCAACTACCGCCTTCATAATTTTGAATTCCCCGAATAAAAATAAGTGGTTACTCCATTTCAAATTCTTCAACCTTGGTATTCTCCATATTATCTTCAATGGTTATAGCACTAACGTGTGCATTTTTGGAGTTAGACAACAACTACTTTGATAATTTTTGTTCTTTAACGTATCACTTGGGAGTCATCCAGAGTTATTCCTTATCTTTACTAGGTTTAGTTGTGGCTTAGGTTCGGGTACGGAATAGGAATTATTTAGTGACTTATGGTGCCCCATGTGTTCAAAAAATCAAAATTGTTGACCGATTTTTATTTATAACAGATACTAACTTTAAACTTAGACTCCTTTGAATTTTTCTAAATTTTCAGCTCTTTTTTTCATTAGGATTAAATTCGGTCGTGTTATGTGAAGAAGAGTAAGGCCATCGCGTAGCGTGACAACGTGTTTTTCGCGAAGGACAATGTCCAAGGGCTTCATGTAGCTCGAAAGCCGTTTTTGACACGGAGTTTCAGGGATTTTTGGGATGGGAAAATTGTCTAACTTACAAGTTTTATACTTCCCTGAACGTGTTCCAGTACTTAAAAAGGACAAAAACATACCTCGAACTCCACTTACTTTATATTTTGCTTACTGAAAATCTTGAATACATCTCGCATTATGGCTTCACCACACTTGATCTTTGCTATGGTTATACACTTGAGACTAACAATTAAAAATGTAAAAAAACAATAATAAATACAAACCAAAAATAAAATCCTGGTTGCTTCCCAGCCAGCCTACCCGTTACTTGATTTGGCGGTTAAGGTGGTCGAATAGAGTACATACAATCCTCCATCTCATTTCATGTGCTTTTTGAGCACATTGATAAATCTAATACCTCCCACCATGGGCCAAAACATGCCAACCTTCTTTGTTCAGTCTTCGATCCTGATGGCTTCCTTAAATTATCCTTCGTTGGTGGTTTCTTCTTTTTTGTTCAACCCATCTCTTTATTAGTCACTGTTTCCATCACCTTGTTGATATCATTAAAAGAATCTGCTACTTGTCCATTCTTCATCTCTGATGCACTTAGTTCCTCCTATTAACTTTCACATTTTGACCTATCAAACACACAACCTTACACTTTGGTTTCGTTCTCATTTACACGAGATAAACACCTATTAGTAGCATATGACCTTGATCATTTATTTGCTAAAGAATAATCATATTAATTTGAAAATATAATTAAAATTAACGTATGATTACTAAATGTCTACAAACTGTGTCATCTCGGAAATAAATCTGGGCATTTGAAGAAGCCAAAAACGTTCTTTCCAGTATCACTCGGGTTTCTTATTCATTCTAAATCGGTGCATGATTCAGCACCAATAAATCTTTATGGTCCCCGTTTTATTGAAACTCCAACCAAGTTTCCCCGGGGCCGTCTTCGTGTAGAATCAGCTAACACCAAGGTGGCATCAACTTCTTGTAAAGGCCCGAAATCGAATTTGTCATACACGTTTCCTAGTAGCACACTTGCACTTGCACCGTAACCAACTACCGCCTTCATAATTTTGAATTCTCCGAATAAGAATAAGTGGTTACCCCATTTCAAATTCTTCAACCTTGGTATTCTCCATATTATCTTCAATGGTTATAGCACTAACGTGTGCATTTTTGGAGTTAGACAACTACTACTTTGATAATTTTTGTTCTTTAACGTATCACTTGGGAGTCATCCTGAGTTATTCCTTATCTTTACTAGGTTTAGTTGTGGCTTAGGTTCGGGTACGAAATAGGAATTATTTAGTGACTTATGGTGCCCCATGTGTTCAAAAAATCAAAATTGTTGACCGATTGTTATTTATAACAGATACTAACTTTAAACTTAGACTCCTTTGAATTTTTCTAAATTTTCAGCTCTTTTTTTCATTAGGATTAAATTCGGTCGTGTTATGCGAAGATGAGTAAGGCCATCGCGTAGCGTGACAGCGTGTTTCTCGAGACGGACAATGTCCAAGGGCTTCATGTAGCTCGAAAGCCGTTTTTGACCTGGAGTTTCAGGGATTTTTGGGGTGGGAAAATTGTCTAACTTACAAGTTTTTGACTTCCCTGAACGTGTTCCAGTGCTTAAAATAGACAAAAACATACTGGAACTCCACTTACTTTATATTTTGCTTACTGAAAATCTTGAATACCTCTCGCATTATGGCTTCACCACACTTGATCTTTGCTATGGTTATACACTTGAAACTAACGATTAAAAATGTAAAAAAACAATAATAAATACAAACCAAAAATAAAATCCTGGTTGCTTCCCGGCCAGCCTGCCCGTTACCTGATTTGTCGGTTAAGTTGTTCGAATAGAGTACATACAATCCTCCATCTCATTTCATGTGCTTTTTGAGCACATTGATAATTCTAATACCTCCCACCATGGGCCAAAACATGCCAACCTTCTTTGTTCAGTCTTCGATCCTGATGGCTTCCTTATCTTATCCTTCGTTGGTGGTTTCTTCTTTTTAGTTTAACCCATCTCTTTATTAGTCACTGTTTCCATCACCTTGTTGATATCATTAACTGAATCTGCTACTTCTCCATTCTTCATCTCTGATGCACTTATTTCCTCCTTTTCACTTTCACATTTTGACCTATCAAACACACAACCTTACACTTTGGTTTCATTCTCATTTACACGAGAAAAACACCTATCAGTAGCATATAACCTTGAACATTTATTTGCTAAAGAATAATCATATTAATTTGAAAATATAATTAAAATTAACGTATGATTACTAAATGTCTACAAACTGTGTCATCTCGGAAAAATGCCTTGGCATTTGAAGAAGCCAAAAACGTTCTTTCCAGTATCACTCGGGTTTCTTATTCATTCTAAATCGGTGCATGATTCTGCACCAAAATATCTTTGTGGTCCCTGTTTTATTGAAACTCCAACCAAGTTTCCCCGGGGCCGTCTTCGTGTAGAATCAGCTAACCACAAGGTGGCACCAACTTCTTGTAAAGGCCCGAAATCGAATTTGTCATACACGTTTCCAAGTAGCACACTTACACTTGCACCGTAACCAACTACTGCCTTCATAATTTTGAATTCCCCGAATAAGAATAAGTGGTTACCCCATTTCAAATTCTTCAACCTTGGTATTCTCCATATTATCTTCAATGGTTATAGCACTAACATGTGCATTTTTGGAGTTAGACAACTACTACTTTGATAATTTTTGTTCTTTAACGTATCACTTGGGAGTCATCCTGAGTTATTCCTTATCTTTACTAGGTTTAGTTGTGGCTTAGGTTCGGGTACAGAATAGGAATTATTTAGTGACTTATGGTGCCCCATGTGTTCAAAAAATCAAAATTGTTGACCGATTGTTATTTATAACATATACTAACTTTAAACTTAGACTCGGTTGAATTTTTCTAACTTTTCAGCTCTTTTTTTCATTAGGATTAAATTCGGTCGTGTTATGCGAAGATGGGTAAGGCCATCGCGTAGCGTGACAGCGTGTTTTTCGCGAAGGACAATGTCCAAGGGCTTCATGTAGCTCGAAAGCCGTTTTGACACGGAGTTTTAGGGATTTTAGGGATGGGAAAATTGTTTAACTTACAAGTTTTTGACTTCCCTGAACGTGTTGCAGTACTTATAATGGACAAAAACATACCTCGAACTCCACTTACTTTATATTTTGCTTACTGAAAATCTTGAATACCTCTCGCATTATGGCTTCACAACACTTGATCTTTGCTATGGTTATACACTTGAGACTAACGATTAAAAATGTAAAAAAACAATAATAAATGCAAACCAAAAATATAATCAGGGTTGCTTCGCGGTCAGCCTGCCCGTTACCTGATTTGGCGGTTATGGTGGTCGAATAGAGTACATTGATAGCTCTAATGCCTCCCACCACGGGCCAAAACATGCCAACCTTCTTTGTTCATTCTTCGACCCTGGTGGATTCCTTATCTTCTCCTTCGTTGGTGGGTTCTTCTTTTTTGTACAACCCATCTCTTTATTAGTCACTGTTTCCATTACCTTGTTGATATCATTAACTGAATCTCTGCTACTTCTTCATTCCTCATCTCTGATGCATTTAGTTCCTCCTTTTCACTTTCACATTTTGACCTATCAAACACACAACCTTACAATTTTGTGTTGTTCTCATTTACACGAGAAAGACTCCTATCAGTACCATATGACCTTGAACAATTATTTTCTAAAGAATAATCATACTAATTTTAAAATATATTTAAAATTAACATATGATTAGTAAATGTTATAGAAACTGTGTCATCTCGGAAATAAATATGAGCTTTTGAAGTAGCCAAAAACGTTCTTCCTAGTATCACTCGGGTTTCTTATTCATTCTAAATCAGTGCATGATTGAGCACCAAAAAATATTCATAGTAACAAAAATCCCCGTTTTATTGCAACTCCAACCAAGTTTCCCCGAGGCTGTCTTCATGTACAATCAGCTAATACCAAGGTTGCGTCAACTTCTTTTAAAGGCCCGAAATCGAATTTGTCATACACGTTTCCTGGTAGCACACTGACACTTGCACTGTAATCAACTAACGCCTTCTTAACTTTGACTTTCCAGAATAAGAATAAGTGATAACCCCATTTCAAATTCTTCAACCTTGGTACTCTCCATGTTATCTTCAATGGTTATAGCACTAACTTGTGCACTTTTGTAGTTAGACAAACTACTACTTTGATAATTTTTTTTCTTTAACGTATCACTTGGGAGTCATCTTGAGTTGTTCCTTAGCTTTGCCACCTCTACTGCCAGCAAATTGATCTACTTATGTCTTATTGTGTTTGCCTTATCTCCAATCTATTTATCCTTTTTGTACGCTCTATAACCTTCTAGCACCAATGTCATAAAGACGTCAAGTTTGGGGATCACATCGTCTACCCCAGATGATCATTCTGTTTGTTACCCTGATTATACCCATCATGATTACCGTACCCCTTATTGTTATTTTACAAGTACGAACCTGTTTGATAGCTACCATAAATATAATTTTGTTGTCTCTGACCAGATTGGTTACCTTTCTTCTGTGAACTGCCTTCAAAATTTTGGTTTGTCTGAGTGTTAGCATTCCCATAACTAAATTTGAGGTGATTTATGAGGCTAGATTGATAAGTGTTTGAGTTCAGGTTATTGTTGTATTTCGTCTCACCCAGAACATAATTAATATCTTCTTCCTCATCTTCTTCATCATGTATCACCCAGGATAAGTATCGTGATACATCATGTCCCAACTCTCCACACTGTTCACTAACCGGATATGTCTTCCTTGACTAAATCTTCTCTTTTGTAACCGTGACCATTAATTGTTCCAACTTCTTTTCCATTATGGTCATTCTATCCTTATACACAGTATTATCCACTGCTTTCACAACCGACCTATTCACCATCAGATTTGGCTGAGCCTATCTCTTAGATTTTATTGCATGTCTTTCCAAGTGTCTCCAATCCACATTTTCATTATGTAACAACTCAGAATTCACATTTATATTTTTATCCATAACCCGGCCCTCTTTTATGTTCGGGAAATTTTACCTATAAAATATCACGTTTATCGAGTCATTTTTATAATTTAATATTATTGTTTAAATATTTGTATAATTATTAAAACCTACTTTGTTATATATACAATTTTAACCCTAATCTAAATTTAATCCCCTTTTGTTTCCATCTCTATTCTCTAGGGACCAATATGCAATTTCTAATGTATTATCCCATCTAATCCAATAACCCAAACCCTTATACCCAACCACGATTACCCGTTTGAGTGCTTAAACCTTAATTCTCGTTATAATCTTGGAATTGATCTAGGATTGTTATACACCTTGCCCTAAATGACATCACCGATGTATTTGATTAGGAAAACAAGATCAATAGTGATACGAATTGATTATATTATTAATCGTCATTAGTTATTTGGGTATTATACCTTTAGAGATCGTTTTAACTCAATTAAACAGACCTGCATCATCCTCTACCCAACGCCAACAAAACCCTGATGTGTTGCATTTGAGTAGTTAAATATTAGATTTTTAGCTTTCGCACAAGATCGTGTTTTAAATTTATAAAATTAATTTCTTCTAAGACTAAACACACACAAAATAGGAAACTGTACCAATCGTATATGTAGAATATTGTTGGTGTATAGATCAGCTGACATAAATGTTTCTGATAATAAATCTTCGTTTTAACCTAATCGGGTAAGACAATCATTTTGGGGTTGGTATTTAAGACTTTAATAAAATATCATATATATAATATATAGGTGACCAAGAAGAGAAATTCTAAATGAGTGCATCAATCATATGAAGGTTACCATTTAAAATCAAGAATCCACTCCATTCTTCCTTGATGATTATAACGTAAATATGTGATAAAATTTCCCTAATAATATATGATAGAATATCCAACATATTCTATGACAAAAAAGAAAGTAGCATGCATATTTTCAAGTCCAACCTTGCTTAATCTCATGTCTATAACGAGAATGTCAATTTAATTAGGCAAGTAGTTTAGTAAAGTAAAAAGATTAGGGTTAACTTTGATTTCTCAAATACCAATTCTAACAACTTCGGGTGGTTATAGTTTAGTCACACAACCTCCCCTTGGTTGATTTAAGTAGGTTATAATTACACATCCTTTAACATATGATTTCTATAACTAGCATGATAACCTAAGAAATCGTGTTAGCAATGTTATTTCAGAATTATCTAAACTAGAGAAATAGATTATAGCTTATATCTCATCATTTCTAAGTACAATATAAGGATCCATGTTTTATCATCAAAAAGTTATCAAGGTTTTCTTTTTACCATTTCTAGTCTCCACGAACATGAGTGAACCATGAATGATTGTTAATTATTAACCTTGATTTGTTGAGTTGAAGTGACAAAACATTTTTCATTAAAGGATAATGGCAAAATAGTCATGTACTTTACTAAGCTAAATCACATATTTAATATAATCATCAAGTAAAACAAAGCTTCTTCATAGAAATTAGATGATAAATAAAGTTTTAGCTCATATGAGCATGGTTATGAACATTAAAAGAGATGTTGATAACAAACTCATGATCAAACTAGAACAATCTAACCAAGCGTAGATGAATCTTCCTTCTTCAATGTTGATGGATAATGATGATGATAGCCTCCAAGTCTTCAAACTCTCCACAAGATCTTCAATATGAGTGTAATGTGGGTGTTTTTGTAAGTGAAACCTGTATAGAACTTTTATTCAAGCACACTTTATTAATGCAACATGCTCCACTATTTATTGGTAGTCTAGGATGTCAGGCACGGCCCCATAATGCATGAGGCACGCCCCTGTGTCCATCTGTCCATTCGCATTTAATGCATAGTCATATCGTACATGCTAACTCACCACGGGGGCATTCTTCATGAAGCACAGTCCCGTACTTTTGAGTGTCTGTTATATTTACTTTTGTCTTTTCTGACTGGTGACCACGACTGCGTGTCATCTGAAGCGCCCCGTGTCCACCTATCCATTTTTTTTGTCTTGTCTTGAATATTTTTGTCTTTACTTGCACATGAAAGCATGGGAGCGTGTTCCATGAAGCATGGGGACGTGTTTTGCTGTTTTCTTGGGTTTTCTTTGATTTTTCTTTAGATTTTCGTTCATTTCTTCGTTTGAGGCTTGGATTCATCTGAAAATTCATTTTAACATGATAAGTAGTCATTCAAACTATATTATTTGATAGAAGTTGCAGTTTTTAAAAATTATTTGATTCTAAAAAGATGTATAATTTTATATACATCGAACATCCCCACGCTGGAACCTTGCTTTTCCTCAAGCAAGATACTTATAAATATTCTCTAAAAATAGAATGTTAGGACAATAGCTTAAACATCACCAAAAGAGTTCCAAGAAAATGGGAACAAAATAACCAACCTTAAATCATAGGAATATATGTAGTGATATATAAAAAGGTGATTTGTTTTTATGAGCTTTTGTTTATGTAAAACGTCACGTTCTCACAATGTACACTCACACTCGATTTTATTATTTGATCACACCTGTGATGTATGTATGTGAGAACTCTTAGCCAAAATGTGACATGTGATAAATAAGCTTGTAACAAGTTCAAATCTCCACCTTTGTGAAGGGTTGCATAGACCAGAAGGTAATATGGGTTGGTTTTGTGTGAGTAGGGATTTGGTATTTTGTGGTGGTTCAAGGGTTTAGATTTATGATGTTGAGGATGGTAAATACAATTTCCGCTGATTGTCGGGAGTCTTGAGATGTCTTCAATGGTCGGTTCCGTTTCTCCCGATCATTGAGGTTTTTTTTCTTTAAACAAACCTAGTAACTTTTTTAAGTCAGATCGTCAAGACCAGGTTTGTCGAGAATGTGAATCAGTTCTTCCTCAATCGTGTTATGTGCATAACTCCCAACTCTAATGGATCGTTCGGCTTTGAGCCTAATAGCCACCACCCTCACTAGTTAGATATAGTCATATTGAGACTGAGTTTGATTTTTTCTACATCTTCCTTCGTGGGACCAGTTTCCGCATGCTAAGCATCGATCGTATCTTTTTGCTCTGCTTTTCATTGCGCTTTTGGAAACTCCACAAAATAGTGATCTTTTTTCGTCTTGGCGCCATTTTTCCTCACCTCATTGCTAAAGAGAAAGATTTTTTTCCTATGTTCTGGAGGCAACCTAGGTTTTGCGAAATGTATGCAGCAAAGGAAATTGAAATCTAAAGAATGCATTTCCAGTTCTTTTGGATCTGCCGATAAAAGACTAGTTTTTATTTTACTGGTGAGAAATTTAAAGTGGTAAGGTTGTGTTAAAGTTTTTTTTTTAGGTTTTGTGATTTGGAGAATGGTTTGAGGGAATAATATTACTCTCTTCTTTATATAATGCTTCGTGCGGTCTTGAAATGAACACTTGCGGCAAGTTCTATATCACACAAAACATATTACTCACTCAAAGCTTCCAAAAAAATATTTATATAGCATGAGGTTTATCTCACAGTAACGGAGGGATTGGTATAAACGCCATATTTTGCATAAATTTATTCTCAATATTACAAAACTTCTTTTTACTTTTTCACTTTTTTTTATTATAGTAGATTTTTAGTTGGTTATTTGTAAACCATTTTGTTGGATTTTTCTTTTGGTTTTGTCACAAAAATAGACTTTGTTTGCTACAAAAATTTGTTATTAGAGAACTTTATAAATAGCTGAATAAGCAATTGTTCAGGTAATTCCCCTCCCCACACTTGAATCTCACACTGCCCTCAATTTGAGAAGATTCATAAAACGATTCATAATAAGATTCATATGAAGTATGCTGGGTAAAATGGAAAGGAACTTCCCTACGGATTAACGAAATTTCAACAGAGCGTCCCCTGTTTTTTGTCTGTTTTCATGTAGTGTACCTAAATAATAAAAATTGCACACAACCAACAATTAACAAAAGCAAAATAGAACTGAAAATTTGGTATGTAATCATCCATACACTGCCGACACTAAGTCCACAGTCAAATGTCTCGGCATATCCGGCCATACAAACATCAAATAAACAACCAAATAAAATTGTTTCAAACATAATAATAACAACAACAACAACAATAATGTCATCAAGTACTACCACCCAAACCCATGCCCATACCGAAACCTACCGTCGTCGTCGCTCGTCAGTTACCCGGATGTTCCGGGTCAAAGGGTCCCAGTGCTGATCCATGCGCTCACCTAGTTGATGAATTTTCCACCTCGTCTCTTCGTAATTCGTGGCACGCTATGCGTCAAATGCACAAATCTACCCTGATAACCTGTCAAATGAAGCGGTAGTGTGAGCCTGAAATCGGTCAAGGAGCCCATATAGCCCCTCAAAAGAAAACAGGCTATGATATGACGACCTGGGTCATTTGTAACTGATTTTTCTTGAATATTAAGGTTAAAAACATAAAATCTTATGAAATTCCATTGACTTCTCAAACATTACCCTGAAATTAAAATAAAACGAACCGAGAAACATAAGAACTAGCTTTAATCGATAACAAATCCAAGGAAAACAAGACAACAGTTTTCCTACTCGAAACTATTAACGACCACCATTACCTAACAGGTCTTGAATGTGTGGCGGGGCTCTCTTGGCTTCCAAGAGTTGGAAAAGCTTTTTGTTGAGCTTTTCGATCTCTCGGTTAAGGAAATTGAGCTTGAAATCCACATCCTTGTTGTGACTTTAAACAATGTGGAAGTTTTCGAACCTTAGTAGTTTGATCTTGTTCGTCAGCTCGATCAAGCGAGCCTTCTCTTGAATGTTGCTCTTCACTTGGTCCCTCACCACACTTTGAAGCTTCATGATTTCTTGTTCAATGTGTGAAGAATTTTCACCATTCTTGAACTTTTTCACTAGCCTCCATTCCATTATCTTGTTATCCATTTGAGGTATTTGGTATGGTATGAATGGAATAATGAAGTGTGTTTGCATTATATAGAATGACTGAACCTCGAGCACGGCCCCGTGTAATAGGTTACACGGCCCGTGTCTTTGAGGTAATAAATGTTTCTTGTTCAGAGAATTGTACGGCGTTAGCACGAATCATGCCGAAGATTCTGAGGTGACCATGGGGGCGTGTAACTAGAGGTATGACCCGTGCATTTGGACACTGGAATTTAAATCTATGATTTTCAGTAAAACTTGAGAGCAGGAACTTTCGGAACGATGTTTAAGATGTTAATTGAATACAATTTAGGAACTAAAATTACTTTCATTAAAAATAGGTCCTAAACATAGAATCGGGGTAAGCCCGAATATCCTAAAACATGAAATTAACTAGGTTAAGCCCGAAAGTCCTAAACTTGTGAATAATGCACTTGATTACGCATGAAAAGAAAAATAAAATGACTCTAGATTCCAATTAATGGGTCTCCTCCATCGAACGGTCCGGGTGGAGGAAAGTATGTAAAACAAAGAACTTGAAACTGCAACTGTTCATTGATATCCTGTAATTTCATCTTCATACTTTCCACCGATGCATTAAGTTGAATGAGACGCATCTTTGCGAGGAGTATCATTTTGGTAGGTTCCTTCACGAGCTCTTAAATCTTGAGCAGTAGCTTGGTTTTTGAAGGGTGTCGGGTTTCGTTCTTGGTTGGCGAGGAACGGGAATTTCATTTCTCATCTCAGTTGGCATTTTGATTTCTTATAAGGGAGAGTTAGTGTTTGAATTGGTGCAATGAATCTATTGGCAAGAGGTGCAGTTTATAGACGAACAGTTGCCAGACACGTACCCATGCTTCTGGGAATACGGCCGCATGCTTTCAATCTGACAATTCTGTTACGAATCAGACTGACTGGGATTTTTTTCAGCGATAAATCCTGCCCGCAGTTTGTGGCACGGGACCATGCTGATAGAGGCACGCCCCCGTGTTTTGGTTATTATTATTATTATTATCATTAATTTTTTCAAGTAATACATATAGAACATATATACAAGGCCTGGTTTAAAGAGGTTCTTGGACATACCCTACTTCCAGTATGTTTATTGGTTCTGATGTTGGATTACTACCTCCGAGACAGCTTTGAATGGTCCATCGATGTATTGTTTTAATCGATGTTCATTAACTTTGAAATTGTGGTCATCAGAATTTGAAATCTCAACTGTCCCGTGGTCAAAAACTGATTCAACTACATATAGACCTGTCCAATGAGATTTCAATTTTCCTAGGAAAGACGTAAACGTGTGTTATATAATAGTACATGACCGCCAACTTGAAACCCTTTGTTTCATTTTAAGTGGTCGTCGTGTAAACGTTTAGTTCTTTCTTTGTAGGACCAGTGATTTTCATAGGCCAATGCTCTTAGTTTTTCTAGTTCGTGAATCTGATCTTCCTGGTTTTTACCGGCGGACATTAGATTGAAGTTCACTGCTCTAAGGCCCCAATAAGCATTGTGTTTTAGTTCTACTAGTAGATGAAATTCTTTCCCATAAACAAGTTTGAACGGTGTTGTTTCTATGGGTTTTGTAGGCTGTCCTAAGGGCCCACAAAGCGTCATCTAACTTCTTTGCCCAATTTTTGCGATTCATCCCAATAGTTCTTTCGAGGATGCTTTTTATTCCTCGATTCGAGACTTCTACTTGCCCACTGGTCTAAGGTTGATATGGTGTTGCAGAACGGTGGCGAACTCCATATCATGCTAAGACTTTGTCCATTAGGGTATTGCAGAAATGTGTACCTCTATCGGTGATTATGGCTTTTGGAGTACCGAATCGTGAAAATAACTTTTTCGTAAACATTACTACAACCCATTTAGACACGTATTCTACTTCTACTAGGATGTATTTATTTAGGAATGAGTTAGGGAATGGGCCCATGAAATCTATTCCTCATACATCAAAGACTTCACATATTTGAATGCTTTTTTGAGCCATCTCATTTTTGGATGAGATGTTCCCGGCTCTTTAACAATCATCGCCTGTTTGGATCAAAGAATGTGTGTCTTTATATATGACGGGTCAGAAAAATCCTGCTTCAAACACTTTTATAACTATGGTGGTGGTACTTTGGTGTCCCCCAGTTGGTCCTTCATGGCAGTGTTTGAGGATATCTAAGGTTTCCTCTCCTTATACACACCAATGAACAACCTAATCAGCTCTTATCCTAAAAAAGTATGAATCTTCCCAGAAGTAGAACTTCAGGTCGGAGAAGAATTTCTTTAGTTGTTGATGAGTTAGCCCTTTTCTTAGGATCCCACAAGCTAGATAGTTCATGAAATCAACAAGCCAAGGACATTCATCCTCCTCTTTCATGGATGCTTGGATATGCATGAGAACTTCGTGTGAAAAATTATCATTGATAATTTCCTTGTGATGTTCTTCTGAAGCTGGGCATTCTAAGCATGAAATATGGTATGCGGCTACATTCTCTGCTTCCTTTGTGTCCTTAACTTCTATGTCGAATTCTTGGATTAGTAGAATCCATCGGATAAGTCTGGGTTTGGGATCTTGCTTGTTGAAGAGGTATCGTATGGCGGCATGGTCGGTGTAAACTATGGTTTTGGAGAGAACTAGGTAGGATCTAAATTTTTCAAAGGCAAAAACTACGACTAATAACTCTTTTTTTTTCGTGATGTAATTCTCTTGTGCATCATTAAGAGTTTTACTAGAATTGTACATTGGGAAAAAAAAATTTCTTTGTGTTATCCGAGTACGGCTCCAACTGCACAGTCATTTGCATCGCACAAAATTTCGAATGGAAGGGTCCAATCGGGTGAAGTCATGATTGGTGCATTGACTAGTTTGTCATTGAATATGTTGAATGATTCAACACATTCTTCAGAGAAGATGAATGGTGCGTCTTTCTCAAGAAGTTTGGTCATAGGTTTAGAAATTTTGGAAAAGTCTTTTATGAAGCGGCGATAGAATCATGCGTGACCTAGAAAACTTCTAATAGCTTTGACTGAAGTTGGTGGTGGAAGTTTGGATATGGTTTCGATTTCTGTTCTATCAACTTCTATTCCTTCTTGAGATATCTTATTACCGAGAACAATGCTCTCTGTGACCATAAAGTGGCATTTTTCCCAGTTGAGTACTAAATTCACTTCTTCACACCTAGCTAACATTTTATTAGGTTTTTCAGGCAATGATCAAAGGAGTCTACAAATAATGGCAAGTCATCCATGAAAACTTCCACAGAGTGTTCGATCATTTCATGAAAGATGGCCACCATACAACGTTGGAAGGTGGTTGGAGCATTGCATTGTCCAAACGACATTCTTCGGTAGGCAAAGGTGTCATACAGACATGTAAAGGTGGTTTTCTCCTGATCTCCAGGAGCAATGGAAATCTGCAAGTATCCGGAGAATCCATTAAGAAAACAGTAGAACATTTTCCCAAATAACCGTTCAAGCATTTGATCGTTAAAAGGATGCGGGAAATGATATTTTCTCGTGGCGTCATTAAGCTTCCGGTAGTAAATGCAAACTCGTCAGCCTGTGATGGTCCTCATCGATATTAGCTCGTCCTTCTCGTTCATTACTAGTTTCATTCCTCCATCCTTGGGTACTACTTGAACTGGACTAACCCAAGGTGAATCTGAGATTTGTTAGATTAATCCGGCATCAAGAAGTTTGTTTACTTCTTTTTTCACCCTATCTTGCATGTTGGGATTAAGACATCTCTGATGTTGGACCATGGGTTTGTATTCTTCCTCAATAAGGATTTTGTGAGTACAAAAAGAGGGACTGATGCCCTTGATATCCATGATCTTCCATGTGATAGCCTTCTTATGGTATTTAAGAACTTTAAGAAGCTCATCTTTCTCTTTTTTAGAAAGGTGAGATGAAATAAATACTGGGAGTTGAGACTCTTTCCTAAAAAAGTGTATTCGAGATGGTTCGGGAGTTTTTTTAACTCAAAGGCTGGTGGTTCTTCGATTAATGGCTTTGTTTTTTCATTACTTACATTTAGTGATCTCACATATTACTTCTGATGCTTCTTGATTGTTGTTGTTAGCATCGAGATTTTCGTTATCTAAAATGGGTTTGGTGATAGTTTAGATTAAGACTTATGTTTCTAGTGTGTTACCGATGGAGGAATCTCGCACATAGCAACTCACGATAGAATAAATGATGTCGACACAATATAACGTGTCATCGTGATGTTTCCGATGTTGCATAGATTTTCCTATGTCAAAGGTGATTGCATCTTCATTAACCCTGAGAGTGAGTTTGCCGGTGAAAAGATCAATAATAGCCTTTGCAATGGCTAAAAAGGATCTTCCTAAAAGCAGAAATACACTTTTGTCTTCCTCCATATCTAAAATTACAAAATCTACTGGGAAAACAGACTTGTCAATTTTGACAATCATGTTTTCAACAATGCGCCATGGACATTTAACGGATCAGTCAGCTAACTGAATGCTCACGCGGGTGGGCTTTGGTTCTTATATCCCTAGTTTTGCAAAAACTTCATAAGGCATTAAATTAATATTATCTCCTAGGTCTGCCAGGGCAGTGCAAACAGACAAATTTTCTATGAGACAAGGAATATTAAAGCTCCCTGGATAAGTCATTTTTGGCGGCAGGTTGTTTTAAAGGACAGCTGAACATTCTTCACTCAAGGTGACATGCGAGAGCTCCTCCAGCTTCCTTTGTTGGTCAGCATTTATTTAAGAAACTTTGCATATTTCGGCATCTAAGTAATGGCTCGACGAAAGGGATGTTGATGTGGAGTTTTTTGAAGAGTTCTAAAAACTTCTCGTATTGATCTTCCAATCTCTCTTTCTTCAGCCGTCCAGAGTATGGAATAGGAGGAACATAAGTTCGGACTGGTTCCTTAGGTTGTACGATGCCTGTTGGGATTAGTCTTTTCTATGTCTTATCGGGGACTTCCTTCTCCATAACTGGTTCTGAAGTCGGTAAGGAAACAATAGTTGAGCCACTTCTCAATGTAACATCGTTTGCTGTTGCATCTGGGTTTGTTATTGTGTTACTTGGAAGAGCGCCGGGTGGTCTTTCAGAAAATTCTCAGGAAATCTGTCCGATCTGAGTTTCTAGATTCTGCAATGATGCTTGTTGGCTTTTTAGGTCAACTTTATGCTTTAACAATACTCCGCTGATATCAACGAATCTTAAGTCGACCATCTTTTCTGCTTCTTATGTTTCTTCAATTCTGTTAGAGCATTTTTGTCTATCGCTAGGTCTTGGTTTGGTTGAACAGGCTAATATTGTTAGATATGTTGTAAGGAACGTATAAGTTGGTAAACGTATAAGATTATACAGGCGTATAAGCTTATACACCACACCCACTTATACGGTCTATAGTGTTTAGTATAAAAAGGAGTTTACATGTCATATTTTGTAACACTTAGAAATCATTTTGAAATTCTTAGAGAGAGAGAGAGAGAGAGCTTTCATGTCATATCAATAATAGAGAATCTTTGAATGAATTGCTATGTGGTTATCCCTTTGATTAGTGTTCCCGCATTAATCATCGTAGAGTAAACATAACATGATCTCGATCCGTAAAACGACTTTACAAGTGGAATCAGAGTTTAAGGTTCATATTTACTACTGATTTCAGCACATTCAAGGTCGATTGATGAAGTTTTTGAGGTTTTAAAAGTCAATGATATTAACCGAACACAAATTCATCAATTACTCTCTATTTTATGGTAGTTTTTTTTAGTTAAATTGAGGATGATAATCGTAGATGCATATTAGTTATTTCTGCAAGAGTGAATAAGTTAATCTCAAGCTCAAAATCAAGTTTCAATCTCATAATGGTAAATAGTTTATTAAAGTGTGTATGTTGACTCGTAAACGTATAAGGAGTTACACGGGCGTATAAACCTGTAAAAGGGATATACGAACCGATAGATGTTACATGCTGACTTGGTTCTACGTTTGGGGATACACGTTTGAGGTTACACGTTTGGCAAGAGTTATACGTTTGATCCAGGATATACAGTGATTTAAGGTTATACGGACAAAGAGGGTTATACGTTTGATTTTTCAAAAATGGAAGATTTAAACGCGTTTGTTTCACATGCTTCACCAATTATTCAGAACATAAACTTGGAAAATGAAATTGGGACATCAAAAAATCCTTCGAAGCTACTTAGAATGGAATATTATCCTAAATGGGCCAATAAGTTTGAAACGTATGTACAAGCCGTGAACTATGATGCATGGGAGGCCATTGAAGTTGAGTACATCATACCCAAGAATGAAAATGGCACATGTCATAGGTTATCACAAAAACCAGATGGAGGCAAGACTAGTTTCATGCGTGAGAAAAAGATGATGAACATATTTTAGCAATCTATCAAATCTTAGATTTTTCAACTCTTGCAACATAATGGATCTTGTTATTCAATATGGGAGGCTCTTATGAAAAAAGATCATGGTAATGCTGAGAAAATCAAAGATGAATTTGATCAAAAAGGAGTTTGACATATTCACCATGGTCAAATGTGAAACAATGCCTCAAGTGATTGAAAGATATTGTCATCTAGTGAACGAGATGAAGAGATTAGGAATTAACAAACAAAACTTTGAGTATATTGATAAGCTAGCTGATGCTTTTCCTGATGACTGAAGTACTTTTATCATGATTCAACAATCAAATCCAGCAGCTTATGCAAGACTCACTTTAGCTCGATTCATTGAGAAACTTGAGGCACACGAACTTGAGTTGAGAAAGAAATACAAAAATGAAGAATTCATCTAATGTTCAAGACATTGGTTTGCATTTCAATTCTTCACAATCCGTGAGTGCACCAAGTCAAAAGATTCAAACTGCATATGTGACTAATAGCAGTGTTGGTGGAAGTTCTTCTCAAACCAACATACCTCATTTCACAAGTTCTTATGTTGGTACCAATGCTTCAACCGATGTTCCTGAACAATCATCAAAGACAACAAGTCCACCTTCTGATGTTGTACAATGCAATATCGTTGTGAGTATTAAAAACAACAATGGACTTACTGTGGAGAATGTTCAAGAGCACATGGCCTTTTTGGGTTCTGCTTTGGAGACATATGAATGCTTAATCGTTGGTCGTATTGGCAACTATAATATGACAAAAAAAGATTATGACAAGATCGACTCAGAAGAGATGGAGAGGCTGGACATCCATTGGTGCATAGCGAGTGTAGTTAGGAGAGCTCAGAGGTTTAGGGAAATCACTGGAAAAAATTGTTTGGATGGAACTACTGCTAAGCTTGGTTTTGACAAATCAAAAGGTTAGATGCTTTAGATGCAACGACAAGGGACATTTCAAGAGGGATTGTACCAATCTTGAAGTTGGGGATTCAACATCTAACCCATTTGGGGATTCAACAACGACAATGCTGAACTTCCAGTCAGCAAACCCTTCATGAAACAGCATACGGGGTACACGAGTAGCAGTTCCCATAATGGAATCCAATTCTTGATGCAATGCAGCATTTGATGATGTGTTACTTAACTAGTCCATTTCAATCTAAATACAAAATAACAGTCCAATATAACAGTCGAATTAGCTAAGGCCCAAAGTAAGTAGGCCCAAATTCAAACTAAGACTCAAAAACAGTGGTAGCCGAAAACTGCTTGGCCGAGAACCCAAGAACAGAGAACACACTAGTTAGACCCAAGAACCTTTGAACAGGGCCGGGAACCTTGAGAAACCGAGAACCCTTGAACAGTTAGACCCGAGAACGATCAAATGAAGCCGAGAACCCTGATTAGTTGCCTAGAACAATCAAAAAATAGTCTAGAACACTGATAAGTTTCCAATAAATTTGATTATTGCCCGAGAACGAAGATTGATCTGATCAGTTATGGTAACCAAATCAAATCCCGAGAATTCAAGAATTTGAATCAAATTCAAAGATCAAATCATTTTTATCCCAAGAATATCTCAACCGAGCCCGATGAACACGAAGAATACGCAGATCTTGATTTCCAGAAAATTACCCAAATAACATCAACCAAAAACACACTCTTGAATCCTTGATATCACCAACACCGAGCCTAGAATTGGTCTACATGCTCTGATACCAACTGTAAGTCCCAAAACAGGATCTTTTAATATGATATCAATAAACTCGTTGTTAGGCGGAAACTAACAACGAATTGATTCAAGACAAACACGACCAACCACAAATCAACACAAGATGGACTTCAAAACACAATATTATAAGAATCAAGACTATGTAACCCTACACCTCACACACTGTTCTACTAATAACCGACACCCATAATGACCTAATACAAAGAGTATATAGAGCACCAAACACTATAGCCCAAGCCCATACAAACGGCCCATAGAAAATATAAGTTTTCTAGATTAAGTAGATTAAGTATTAATTATTTAGATTAAGTATAAAGCATTTTAGATTAAGTATAAACCATTTAGCCTAACCAAGTCCAAGTCCAAACCCATTTAGCCAAGTCCAATTAGATTAAGTTGACCAAACCCAAGTCCAACTAGATTAAGTATAAACCATTTAACCTAGCCCAACACAAACTTTAAATAAATTATAACTTCCTAACACCCGTTCAATTTCTAAAGCTCTATTAATTTATGAATCCGGTCCTTAATCCATAGTTATTCGTTATTACTCATAGTTAAGATTTGTTCGTGGATATATCTCGTCAAGCGTGACGTTTAGTGATTTCTATTTATATCGAATTCATTGCTCTTATTTACTAAGGTTGGTATTTCACTCCCTTTTTTACTTATTTGATCATTTTGGGGACATATGCGTATCTTATGATATTTACCTATTATTATAGTATTCACAATTGCAACTGTCTAATCTTTGTGTGTATATCAGTTTAATGCCTAACTTGCTATATGTTTATTTACTTAATTTTCAGCATTCGGAGAGGTCCATCATTATTTGTTTGTAATAGTATGATCACACGACTGTCCTAGTGGCTGGCGTCCAATCGCATGACAAAGGTTTCACCGAAAACTCACTCATGGTAACCAACCCTCAATTCGCATGGCAACCGTGTAGCCCATATTTTGTTATCCGTTTGAATTGTCTAAATGCTATGGTTTAATTGTATACCGCATTAAGGAACAGTTTATGTTTTCTTTTATATATTATATTTTATCTTAAATTAGCTGGTATTTTACTCACTCAACCTTATTTTGACAAAATTATTTTATTTTATACGCATTTACAAGTCATCGTGTGAATTGATAACATTAATTATTGAAGTATTTAGGATTGCTATGTTAGAAGAAATATTATCAAGAATAAATCAAGACTTAGTTAAATTTGAATTATTTATTTTGTTGCTTTATCTTTGAATTATGTACTTTATTTTATTTGAAAATGTTTGATTATTTAATTTAAATAAATAGATATTGTCAAGTTAAATTATTACATGATAGTAACTTGAGAGCTGTGAACAATCAGCTCACGCCCCGGCATTTCTGGCTTAGGTTGGGGTCTAACCCATTAGTAGTATACATGAGGTTGTTAGTGCACGGTTTTGGTGTCCGTAGCGATCGAATAAGTTATAGGCGGTTTAGTCTTTGTATTTAACGTATATTGTAAATAGCCTATAAATAGGGAGCTTATGCTCATAATTTAGTAGAGAACTTGTACATAGTTTAAGTTATCCTCTCCATAACTTATTATTCTCTCTAATGTATTTACACTAAATTATCAATAAAGTATTATATTTAAAGTATCGATTTCGTGTTGATGTATCGTATTAGCGGCTAGATCTTGGTCTTTATGACGTTCTCTCAGAGGTCTCTAACATCGTCATATGTTTGGCCATCATGGAATGCCTTGATTAATTCCCATAGGAAATCCGGTGATGGGGAAGGTCCTTAGTAATAACTTAAATCTTTAAAAGGACTCTTCGAAAATTTCTAATGGCGGTTCGGGCTCTTGAAGTTTTTTGGGCGAGTGACATTCATCGAGTAAATGTTGTGCCAAATCACACCACGTGTAATAAGTGGCCGAAGGTAATGATAAAACCCACTGTTTCGCCGCATCCTTCAAACTGAACAGAAAAACAACCAACTTTACTTCGTCTGTGGTGAACCATTGACTAGAGATAGTCGCACATATTGATTTAAAATTACTCAAATGTAAGCATGGCTCCTCTGTGGCTTCCCCATGAAAGGTGGGTACCCTTGTCAAACTTCCCTGTCTCACTGAGAATGTTCTCCCATCTCTAACTAGAACATTAACGGATAAGGGATTTGTTACAACTTGTTGGATAAAATGGCTTTGTTACAACATATCGTGATGGTACAATGTGTGAGGTCGCCTCGTAGCATGATGTCATCCTTCTTAGTTTGTGTGAGGGTCCATCGAGTATTGCGATGGGCTTATTTGTAGTCTATTGCAAGTGTGATGATTTGAAAATGAGATTTTTTATTTTCGTCCTTTAACTATTATAATTTGACAAAATTAGCCCAAATGTTTTGGGATATTACATTTCAAAAGCAATAAACAATAGCTCATTAAGTCATTTTAGCTGCTAATTAGTTGCATGCCAAAACAATGATACAATTGGCAACACCATCATATAAGAAAAAGGCTTAACCAAAAACACACACGTAGCAACATCCAGAAACCTAACAATAAATCTAGATAACGAAAATGATATAGGCAATGTAGACACATTACAAACACAAGGTACAACCTATACAACATAACCATAGACAATAATGAAGTTAAACCATACCAACGATGCCCTTATTCCTGGGATGAATCTCCTTTGGTTCATAACTTCATTTTTGATTTTATTGTAACTGAAAACAATTGAATCCCAATGTAACACCTTAGAGTGTTCAAAAGCACAATAACCATATATTTCAAGCAAATCAGCACATGTGAAGTTGATAAAGGAACCATCAATGATTAAAAAGCCTAAGTTGGGTAGAATTTTATGTTAACCATTCAATAATATCAAAATCAGTAATAATATATTATACTGCAAAGAATCACGTACACTGAAAGCTTCGAATCTCAGGTGGTAATTGAAGAAACGTGGATCGGCTCACTGGTAGACGATCAACTTTCCTCGGGTATGAGTGTGCTAGATCACCGATGATTTTCCGGAGTATGAATTCTTCCACCTATAAAACGAGCAGCACCGTGAACTTACCCCTCAGAAAGGGACAGAGGGGTCCTCTTTGGGGTAACCCTCCGGTGTGAGAATAAGAGATTGTAGGAGAAGATAATAATAATCTGAGAGTGAGTAAGGATTTAAAGTGTATTTTCTTGCTTACCTCCCCTTGTGGAGGTGGTGTGGTATTTATAGTGTTAGGGTTTCCAATGATTGGGCTCAGATCCCATTAGGGCCTTTTTGGCCTCCTCCTATTGCTTCGCGCCACGTGTCCTTAGGACACCTGGTGCTTTTTCATTGATTATTCTCTGACCAAGGTATTTCACCTGACCCATGTGCAATCACGTGGTAGCACATGGGTTTTGCTGAGTTGTCCACCTTTCATTGGCAACTGTCAACATCAGCATATTCTTTATTCCTTAAAGGATACCTTCTGGAAGGTTGTCTGATGAGCACAATCAGGGTTGTCCTTATCCTGATTTGGATATGGACGAGGTTGATTATGTGCATGTGTGATATGCGCCTATCCTGAGGATGCGCGAGGTCTTCTCTTTATTCTCACGCGCAGATATTTCATGCGCAGATGTGATATGCGCAAGCATATGTAATATGCGTGAGCATATGTGATATGCGCCACGCGCAGATGCGCCACGCGCAGATGTGATATGCGTGAGCATATATGATGCGTGAGCATATATGGTGCGTGAGCATGTGATGCGTGAGCATATGTGATGCGTGAGCATATGTGATATGCGCCATGCGCATAGGTTTTGGCTTTGTGCCTTCATGACATCTTGATTTCAAGCCTCTTGTCTATATCTTGTGGGTTGACCCACCCCGCTCGATGTTAAGGCGGGTGCATACCTCTTCAGTAATCACCCCACCACCACGAAGCTAATGATGTAACCTTGTGTCTGATCTCTCAAACAAATGAGAGAGTCGGTGAAGATAGGGAGAGATACAATAGAGATAGTGATATCTAATCCACGACTTTACTCCAATTGACGAAAACAATTGCTCATAATTAAAATTAACTCAAACCGAATTATTCGGAAAACCTTTCTTTTCTAAAATATAAATCAAGTATATAAACAAAATACCTAATAAGCCCTATTTATACTAAACAATAAAAAGATAAAATTAGAATTTAAAATTTAAACAAGTGATCAAAGATAACGTAATTTATATATTTATATATATATATTAATTTACAACTTTGTTAAGCATCATTCTATGTACCTTAGGCAGGTTGTTTTGTACTTCTATATATGTGCTCCTAAACTTCCATGTATCCACTGTCCGTAAACACGTGTCTTACTGAACGCTCTTTCTTTTACAACAACCGTTTCATCATTAGTCACCAAAATTGTGTCACATACTCTCTCTCTCTACCTCCCCTCTCCTCATATTTTTCGTTTGCCGTTATGTAATTGGAGGCCTCTGGCGACAGACTCACGGTAAGTTTTTTTCTATTTCACTAGTCGGTTTTTGGCGGCGCTGTGTCATAGTGGCAGAAGTATGACAGATCACGTTTGTGACCTCGCTTTCGTATGTTACGTATTTAATTTGTTGTTGTCGGGTTATGTTTTGTGGCAATGGTGATGCATTGACTGTTGTCGGGTTCCATTTTAGAACCCCAGGCTGCGGCGTGGCAGAGACCGGCGACTTTTGGTTGTCGCAAAGTTTAAGGATTCTATTTGTTAACCCAATTTCTTTACTCTGAGGTATGAATTTTATGTGATTGATTTTTTATTTTATCGATAACTTTCTCTCTCTCTATTGTTTCAGAGATCACCAGCCACCAGTAGTTTTTCGTGGTGGCGTAAGTATGACGGTGGTGTTGTGCCACTTTTAAGGCTCCAATTAGTATGTTAAGCTGTTTGGTTCCGAAATTATGGCGGTGGTGTTGTGTCTATTATGGATTTGATTCTTATGCTGTCGGGTTCAATGTTGTCAACCCTAGGCGACATGATGTTGTGACTACTATCAGGTTCCATTTTGGAACTTAGGCGATGGCGGTGGTGGAGACTAGCAACTTTTGGTTGTCTTTGGTTGTGCAGAAGGGGTAATATTGTCGGACGTTTGTCCACTTACGACTGTTGTCGGGTTCCGTTTTGGTACCCTAGGCAGCGACGGTAAGACAGTGACGATGTGCTTCTAAGTTTGATCTTATATATGTTCTACTCCTGGCTTCTTAAGTTGGTACAATTTCCATTCATACATGGATTCTCCATGTGTTAATGTGAAATGTTTACTTTCAACATCATTCTACATTATTGTTATGATTGTTGAAGTTCTAGAGGTGTTTGGAAACATGGGAAATATTTGGAACCGGATATGTGTGAGTCAAAAACTCATATTTTACCCAATGTTAAATGTGTCATGGATTGTTGGACTTCAAGTATTGTGGAAGGTTTGACTTTTACAAGCCAACAGTTCAGTTTTGGCTTCAAGTATCGTCGCGTTGAAAGATTTGGTTTATTTCTCTCTTTTTAGTTGGCAATGATGGCGGTCAACTACTTGGCATGGCAATCTCGGTTGCAGACCGCAGCTGTGACAACATGACTTTGATCCGTACTTTGTTCACAATGGCAGTGAGGAATGGTGTATCTTAGCAAGGCTGGTGCTTTATGTTGTTTTAGTCTATAATGACGCTTTACTATTTGGCATCACAAACTATGTTGCAACCATAGTGGAGATCTAATCTTCAAGTAATTTACTTTACATTTCAAGATTTTTTATAGGTTGTGAAATTTGGTGGCCCAAGTCGATGATGGTCATAAGCTCATCTGAGACCGCTTTACATATTTGACTTTTATTAAAAAAGCATACTCTTTATGAATTTTTTGGTCTTCTAACTAAATTTGGGTGTCTATTAACATTTGATGTTTGATGTTGAGTCACTAATTTTGATTTCTCTTGATTTAGAAATCTCATAAATTGTGAAAGGAAGATTTGGAATATATATTTTTTCTGTACGGGTCAGTTCTAGTACGGAAGCAGGTAGATGTTTGGAGTGTTTGTTAACTGGCTGACACTGTCAAATGATTTAAGTTCATATCAGTTGGTAATATGGGTATTTTTGGGAATTGTGGTAGATTGGTTTTGGTTAAAAACGGGTCAGAAAGGGTTACATAACATTAAATACAAATTGTTGCAGATGATTGTCCTGAAGATGTGAAAGAAAGACTCAAATATTGGGTACAATAAGTTAATAATTTTGTTAAATAAATTATGACATGAAAGAAATTCAAAAGTTGGCCTTGAGATGGATAGATGGTTGAGTTTCTGTTGATGGGTTGCAAATTTTAGTATTAGAAATACGTTGCAGGTTGTATTGCTGATTGAAGGTAAAGTCAGTTTGTTTTTTTGTAAAGTTTTTGATAATTTTTTTTTCTGTAACAAAACGGTATATGTAAGAACATGAAGTAAGAGATTCAATGTTACCTTTGCAATTTGATTTCTTAGTAAACTATGATTAGCATTACCCCGGCTAGAAGTTGTGGCTTATTTCATTGTAATCACACACCTGCGCAACACACATGATATAAAAGCTAGACCCAAACCCGCGCAACGCCCGGGTTATAAAACCTAGTTTTGATTTTAAATAAGATGTTATTGCATAAGATAAATAGAGAAGTGTTAAAGAGAGAGAAGCCAAATGAGTTCGAACGAAGATGGAATGGTTGAGAGAACGACTGTGAAATCGATAGCTGAATAAACACGTAGCAACAACCAGGCAATAAAGTTGGTAACCAAAATGAAAAGAGCAATGTACAGGTATAACAAACGCAACGTACAACCTACATTGCACAGAGTTGAGGAAAATGTAAGTATACAAACAAATAAATGTGTTATTTACCAAGGAAGGCATAAATAAGAAGAATGAGAAGAATTTTGTAGCCACATAAATGCCAAAAAAAAAAATAATGAAAAAATTAATAAAAATATCACCGTTTTCCTCTTCTCAAAAAAGAAAAAGAAAAACAAAACTCGAAAAAGACACAATGTTGAGGAAAAAACATCACTGTGTCTTTTTATTTATTATTGTGTTTTTTGTTTATTTTCGTTATTGAATGTGTCTTATTTCCTTGACATTGTATTTTTTTTCTTGATATTGTGTTATATTTTGTTCGACATTGAGTTAAAGTATATGACATATTGTGTCTTTTTTTTCTTTATCATTGTGTTGCTTGTTCATTTTCGGCATTGTGTCTTTTTTCTCGACATTGTATCTTTTCATCGGTTTCTTTTTTGGAATGGGATTAACGGGGGAAACATTTTGGTTTTTTAGTTTTTTTTTTTTTGTTTTTTTATTTGTATATTGAGTTATGATTTATTTTTTTTTATTTTCTTTGAATTTTTTATTGATAAGTTTTTTATGTGGCCGCAAACCATTCTCAAACTTTTCATTTGTATCTCTCTTTGTATATGTGAGAGTTCATGGTGGTAGTCATGTGACAACGTGAAGAATGTATAATGTAAAAGGTAAAAAGAAAAAAAAAACATAGGGTGTGAATAAATGTTTCTTAAGCGTAGGGTATGTGATTCATAGTATGATAGGCGATTCCATCTCATATGTATTTCATACCGCATGATATTTTTGCGTACATGCAAAATGCTATCTCCGTCTTTTGCTAAGTTTAAATTGAGACAATTTGAAATAAATTATACCATATTCAAAGAATTAATATAAATTGGATGTGACACAATGATAAAGCACTCACTTTTATAAGTGAGAGGTAGGGGTTCAGACCTTACTATCACCAATTTATATGGGAGATATGAGTTATGACCCTAGCTTGCTAGGGTTCGAGTCCTGATCTCACCCGTTTTACCGGCTCCTCGCTGTCGTGTCATTTGGCGGGCGAGAGGGTCGGGTTTTATCCGGTGAATCCCTCAATAGGTGGACCGCTAGGGGCTTTGTCCGTCCGGACTAGCGGCTGGCTTGGGCCACCTTTAGCCAATGGGGGCCGCATACAGAGTTCCCGGCATTACTAAGTTGGTCGTTCAAAAAAAATATTCAAAGAATTAATATATACGATACTAATGTTGATTGATATTATTACTTAATTAAAACAAATATTAATTGCATTCGTAATTTTATCTAATATTTCTATCTATATGTATCTATGTAATTGTCTCTCAAAAAAATCATATATGTTACTTTTTGGTTGCTCTCCACTCTCTCTCAAGCCTTTAGATTGATTGATTTATGATATGAGATTTCTTATTCGTTTGACCCGAATTCGGGTGTATAGGTCTCACCAGTCTTGGATTATTATTAAATGGTTTATAACCTCTCATTTATTTTTGAAAGCCTTTCATATTCAAATATACTAATTTCTTCTGGTTAAGGGTCTTCACCAAACCTCGATACCTTTTAAACAGGTTATAACATCTTATTTATTTGTGAAATAACTTCTTAATTATCAAACAATAATTTTCCCGATCATGGGTTTCACCAAACCTAGATAATCCTTAAACGGGTTATAAGATCTAATTTATTTGTGAAATCATATCGTCATCAAACCATATTTTAGTTACATATGCTCTGTTGCCGATCTATCCCCTCCATCACCGGTTTACTTCTCATTACCACCCACTGTCATCAAACTTCCATCTCATGCATCAACCACCATCGTTATCTACATCAGCCAACCCTTTTTTATAAGACAAATATTTGTGTTAATGTTTGTTCGTTTTAAAAATCAACATGTTTGTGTTCTTTTATGTCTGTTTGTTTAAAATCTAAAAGACTTACACATCTAAATTGAAAGAGCCCAAACGTTAAAAAAAATATAACGAGCATAACAAACAAATATTTACGTATTAAATCAAAACAAAAATGCGTTAAAAATAAAACAAATCATTACAAAATATAAAATAGCAAAATCATCAAAAACAAAATTTTAAATAAACCTCATAACATGGTGCTCAAACTAGTACTATTATATTACCTTAATATTGGTGCATATTTATTTAACATCAAAACGAAACTCACAGTAAAAAAAAAAAAATCTTGAAAAAACGAAATACATACAAACTCTGGAAAATAAAAAACAAGATCGAACACTTTTCATAAGCTTATAAGATGATGCATGCTAAAAAAATTCGGCTTCATTAATACATAAGGACCACAAACAATATCGAACACTTTTAGGAGTTTCTTATTTATTATATTCCATAATGAGCAATTACATCGTATAGAAAGCTAGGGATACACTTCAATGAGAGATTTTAAACCCAAATCGAGGGTTATCTTGAAGTCGCTAAAGCCAGCATCAAGAAAGAGCTTTGCCCAATCTACTTCGCTCCTCTCTCGCCCGGTCACAAGTGTTATCATATCAAATAAAAGTCCAGTCCCGGGTGAATCATCCTCTCCTTCATTAACCTTAACGACAATGTTTATGATAATTAACTTTCCACCATTTTCCTTGCTGGGAATCGCTTCTCTGCATTACTTCAGAATCTTCACGCATTCTTCATCACTCCAATAATGTAAAATCAACTGTTTTCCATAAAAAGAAAGATAAATCAACATAAGAAATTCTTGTACACAATAAATGGATAAAAATCATCAAAACTTTTTGTTCAAAAGGATTGAAATAAGGTTTCAAAAATAAACTAATTAATGATTACATCAAAATAGGTAATACTGAGAATACCTTAAGCACAACTGCATGAGCTTTAGGAATGTCTTCAAACATGTCTCCACCAACATAACTCAAGGTTTTACTTCCAACCAAACCATCAACAACATAAGGAAGATCAAAACTAATGCACATAATATTGGGAAAAGCTTTGGCGATAGCTTCGGCAAAATTCCCTGTACCACCCCTAACATCGACAATGGAATCCAAACCTTTAAAAGCACCCCCACAATGTTCAATAGCCAAACTTGTAACTAGCCTTGAATCCCTAGCAATAAATTCATTCAATAGCTTATTAGGCTTCGGCTCTTTGCTTGCCATATCCCAAAACGTTCTCCCATAGGTCGTATAAATGTGGTGACATCATTGTTTTGGAGCCATTTGCTCGTGTGTTGCCTTGGATTCAGTAGCATTGGATCCAAGATGAATAGCAACAAGGGCCTAACATTGAATGGCTCATCCTTTAGAAACAATCGAGAAGCAGGTGCTAGCAAATATCCCTCTCCTCCCTCATATTTGCCTCCAGGTGTGGAGGGTACACGCTGTTTCACAAACAAACCAGAGTGAACAAGGATGCGCATAAGCCGATAGATAAAAGGAGCTTTCTCCTTGTTTATGGAAAGGGCTTCGACTAACTCAGAAAGCAACATTGGTGAACCATGATGATCGATGATATCAGGTACTTCTAGTTGAATTGCACATTTTAGTGACATGGATTTTATAAAGCTGAATATATGATTCCATATGTGGGCTTGAGAATCAAGTAGCACTTTAGATTGCTTACTATTTTCAAGTGCCATCGACACAATTTGACATGTTATGAGCATACATACCTTATCAATATATAAGAAAATATGTGAAGATATATGATTGAGATGGACATGATCATAATCTGAATATGATAATTCTTGCAATAATTAATGTTAGTCATCATGATAGTGCTTGTATATAGTGACACGTGATGCAATAAAAAATGTACGCATGTTTATGTATTGATAATAAATATATGTACCCATGCATGAAGGTTGCAAATATCCTTTTCTTTTCTTTTATTTGATATTCCTTGATTTTCTACGACCTCTAGAAGAGAGGAAATTAATGGATGCCAATACTAAGGGTGTTTAATTTACAAGAATTTTAAATGAAATTTCCTAATGCATTTCTTTTCGATTAGTTAGAAAAGAATCTTTAATTTACTTAAATGTCATGGCTCATTTTTTTTTCCATAAATGATTAAAATGAATGAACAAAATCTCATGTTAAGAGGCTAGCTTATTTTTTTTTATTCTTATTTTCTTTTACATGATTCTCATTTTTTCATATATGCATGCAAATGTATATGTAGGGTAAGCTAATATAGAAATGGACATCAACCTACAAAGTGAATGAGGCCATCATGAAGCTATACAAGCCGTTGGACTAGGAGTAAGTATGTGTCAGAATCGTATATTTCGCGAAACGAATAAGAATAATCGGATAAGAGTCACGAAACACAATTACGTTGAAGACCTCCAAGTGTAGCCGACGGAATCATCTATAACCAGAAAGTTTCTAAAAATAGAAAGTAATGCAAGAACAAAACACACAAAAATAATTTAAAATATTTCCATTATATTGATTATCAAAAAGATACAATCAGAAACTTAGGGTTTCAAGATAGAAATGTCAGTTGCGGCTGTCCGTACAATTCAGGTAGGTGTATTCAATGTGTGTCTCATCAATGTGACATAATCATTCTATTTATAGGCACCAAACATTCTTTTTAGAAATCCTAATCATTAAAAATCATTCTTAAATTATACCTAAGTGTAAAAGAGGTCTTCGAGTACACAAAATCCTTGTTGAGCAGGCCTGGTAAGCCTGATTGTGCTCGGAACTTTACTTCAAACAGATTTAACTTAAAACATTTTCAATGATAATATTCTTCTCAAGAAGACTTAAAACTTTATGATAAATCCAAACTTTTCTTGGAAACATCCCATAAGCAAACTAATTCTTACTAGAATCTCTTCAATCTTTGACTTAGTCTTACTTGAACAAAACCAAGTATACCCGGGTACTTTAGCTTGCTCGAGATTGAACTATGCTTGGAGTAACACTTAGAATAACTTCTATTAACTCCTTACAAGCATACTTTAGATTCATCATTATTATATCCTTGCTCGACCCACCAGGTTACTCGAGAACTCGGTTTAAGCTTAAATTGGTTAAGGGTTTGCACGGCTACCAACCTTGCTAGATAGAAGAACAACTATGCTTGACGAAGTGCAGCTTGCACGAACCTTAACACTTAGAAGAATTCTTGAAGATAACCTTACTTCGAGAAGATATCTTGCTTATCATTTCCTTAAACCGAACACTCCCCCTAGATTGGAACAAACTCATATGCACCAAAACATGAAAGACCGTTTCTGAGACCGATAGGTACTACGCGTATAAACATGTAAGAATGATATATACTCCCAATGATATGTGCGGAATCCATAATCAAGGTGAAAAACACAATAAGATCTTTTTAACTCCTTTTTTATTACGTGATAGCAGTGAAGTACATCATGATATAACAATCATAAGAACATGTACAAGTTGGACTAAAGTCAAGAAACTCATATGTCAAGCAACCTGTATATATAGGTGAGTTTGGGACTTATACGCCGTATAAGTGGTTATACGACACATAAGTTATGCGCCGTATTATACGCCTTATAAGTGGGTTATACGGCACATAACTTATGTGTCGTATAAGACTTATACGAAAAATATGTACCCGCATGAGTTAAAAACATTACAAACACTGCTAATCTAATACACGACCTACAAATCCAAAGCAATACACATTTTATGCATTAACAATCTCCCCCTTGAATGTTGCTTTGTCTTATTGTCTAAACAACAAACATTTAAGCACTAACAAACTCCCCATTGGATAGTACTTATACTTGGTCTTCATCTTTTCAAAATATCAATCATCAAGGTTAAAGACCTTTAAACGTGATGTCTTCCAAACCACCTTAAAACAAAATCTGACATTTAGATTTCTCTATCGGTCTAAAATCAGGTCTTCCTTCCCATGAACAAATACTCAAATTTCTGTTCATTGCTAACACATTCCACATATTACACAATTCTTCATAATGTATCACATAGCACTATACATTGATGTTTGTTGTGCATTGATCCAGACTATTCTCAACAATTAATCCACAAGGGTTCACCAAATGTAAATGTGTGGATAGTTATGTGTAAGGCCCCGATCCCAGTGCCCTACTTTGATGTTGGATTTAGTCATTAACACAGTTCTAAATATCAGAGTGAATTAAAACTTTTCGCGGAATATAAAACTTTAGCTTATGTTACATAATCGTTCAAATCTTTCCATAAATAAACAAGCTTTTGTCTAAATATATTATAAAAAGACAGATTAAAACATCAGTGGATAGATTATTCTTGACTATTTTATGGATAGATTATCCTTGGGATATGTTCCAGATTATGAAGGATCAGGGATCCTTGGTATTATATGTTTACTAATAATTGTGTTTGAATGGTGATGTGTTAGGAAGGTATAACGACTCTATTGACTAAGTCTACCTCATAGTTCGCTACTGGAAGCTCCTAGCACGTGGTCAAAGAACGTTGAAGGAGTTGGAGGAAGAGTGGCGGACTTTTAGGGAATATTGTTAGTTGTTATAGTTATTAAATATCGAGTTATGATCAAAGTAGGCCACAACACTTACGTACACATTCATTCACTTACTGTTAACATCCACAAACACTCCCTTGAGAACACTTAAGGCAGAACACACACATTTAGATTATTTGTAATCTTTGATCATTACTCCACCCATAGTAACCCGATTTTGATATTAATAAATTGGTGAGAGACAAGTTGTCATCACCCGGGGTTTTTTTTCCTTTGATCCGACAAAGATTAAAGGGTTTTTCCTCGCAAAAAATCACGGTGTTCAGATCCATTTTGTTCATATATTCATTATTGTCACCTTAGGATAAACCTCACAAAACGAATTTGGTTACATTATCATTGTTAGATTTTTTACCAAAACAATTTGGCGCCCTCCGTGGGGCAATTGGTGCTATAATCTGTAATATTTCCCATCAATTCTCAACATTATTACCTATACCACTCTCCATGGCCTCTTAATCAACCTCTGATTCATCAACCATGCCCTCATCCGTCTCTCTTTCATCTAAGAAATTTACCACTGATGCCTCCTCCAATCATGGGAGCACCAAGGGCTGTTGCTTCTGGAAACAAGACGCAACTACCAGTCTTCCAAAGCTTTAAAACTACTGCTGCTAATTTGGTAGTTAATACTAACAATGACGTTTCTGCCATGTTTTCACAGGTCAAGGCATACATGGAACAACAAAACAAGACTAACCATAGGATCCTTCGGGAGATAGAAGACCTTAAGAGGACTAAGAGGCCAGAGGAGGATCAGACTCCTTTGGTGCCTAGGATGCTGGATTTCACCACCCCAGGGTCCTCGGCTCAGTTCATGCAAGGATCATCTATCCTTCAGCAGAGATCGATGGGTCAACAAACTCAAGGATCCTAAATCTTTCATTCAGGATCATCAATCCTGGATTCGAGGTCCATGGGTCAGCAGATTCAAGGATCCTCAATCTTTCACCAAGGTTCTTCAATCCTTAATCCGGGATCGATGGTTCAGCAGGCTCTAGGATCTTTTATGTTTCAGGGAGGATCATTGATCCTTCAACTAGGATCCTCCTGATTATTTAATCAAGGATTCTTCAACTCCCAACCTCATGGATCCTGTCTTCAGACTCAAGAATCCTTCGGAACTCAGCATAAGAGATCTTCGGAGGTCCATGAAGGAGATATTATCCCTATGCAGACTATCGCTTATGGTGGACCAACTTCTGTAGCAGACGCTTCTTGCCACATCCACTCTTCTGGAATGCCAACCTTCACATAAAGAGGAGGTAAGATATATAATCCCATATCCTTAAATGCTAATCGTGGTTCCATGCAGGATGCAGGTATCAACCACGCTATGGCTAAGGAACTGCAGAAACTCAAGGATATGATATCCAGCGTACCAGGGGTAATCCATCCTATTCCTGAGATACCGGAAGGAAGCCATAAATTTTCAAGATTTGCTCCACTGATTTGTGACACGGAGATCCAGAAACGCTTTCAAACCCCCCAACATGAAAGTGTATGACGGGACCACTGATCCTGAGGAGCACATAGCTCAATACATGGAAAGGATGGAAATCAACCCGATTCCTCAGAGGCTCAAGAAGGCTTGCCTGTGCAAAGGTTTTGGAGCCAAGCTATCAGGATCTGATTTAAAATGGTTGCTAAGTCTTCCTCCCTTTTCTGTTACTTCTTTCTCACATTTAGTTAACTTGTTCAATAGTCAGTTTTCCTATAGTAGGAAATTTGAGAAGTTAACTAGTGACTTATATAGAGTAATCCAACCTAATGAAGAATCCCTTAGAGATTTTGTCACAAGATTTAGCAGGGAGGCCCAAGAAATCCCAAATCTTGACATGGCTACGGCTGTAGAAGCCTTCAAGATGGGGCTAAATAGGGGTGATGTGCTGAAATGGTCTATTAAAAACTTAACCTAACCTAGACACTTTAGTTTTAAATTTATAAATCTAGACTATCCTAATGCTAGACCACTAGACAGGCAAGTGTACCTATCAACTGTAGTAAAGCCTAACGAAGTCCGGATGTCGAACCCACAGGACACTAGCGACACCTAAACTAGACTCTGACTAATAACTTAAATAAATAGATTTAATTGATTTTTGTATTTTTTTTAATTATTAAATAAAACTAAATAATACTTACTCTAAAACTGACACTAAAATTGGACACGAACAAGTAGAACTACTACTCAAATAGGGGAAATAAGTACCTAGGCAAGGAATCCCACTAGTCAACTCGTAAACTTTTGTAATTGGATATATGATTATTACCGTATTCTAAAAATATGAAATTTATGAATAACTAAAGTAAGCTAGATCACCTCCCGGTCTCACCAACAATACATAAGAACCCTAAATATCATGTAAAGCTCAACGGTTAAATGGTTCGTATCACCTCCCGGTCTCACCTTACCTAACTATGCTAAGGTACCCAAAGATTAAATCACCTCCCGGTCTCTCTAATCACAAAACACCCTAACACGTAAAGGGGTATTTTTATTGAATTCGGTTATAATTCGGATCTGTAAGAATCTAAAGGAATCTAGGGTAACTCACTCCCATGCAATCACTACCCAAACCCGCAAAAGACCAAAACATACAACACTTAATTACCTCCCGGTCTCTCAAGTGACAGAATATAAAGTATCTCTAAACTCTCAATTACCGCTCCTATGGAGTACGTTAACTATAAACCATAAACTAGTTGTATACACACAGTAAACAACCTAATATGCATCCATACATAAAAGACATTCACAAAGACGCATATGAACAAAAATTGATAATAAATTAATACCAAATACGCATAAGCATCACAACCAAATAAAATAAAAACTTTACCAAAGCATCAACCAATCAATAAATAAACCAAAAGTAAAACGAGTCTAAAAAGTATTCATCCAAACCCTGGCAGTATAAAATTTTAGCTTCTCATAATAGTCGATGAAACAAAGATAAAATAATTATTACGGTTCATCGAAAAAGAAATAAAAATAGTTGACGTGCCTTGATTCTTTCTTTTTAATTCCTTGAAGGCCGTGCTTGTTGACGTGCTAGGTTGTTAGCTTGATTCTTCTGTTCGAACTTGAAGTAGCCTCAATAGGGGCAACCCCCCTCCTTCTTAGGTTTCTCTGGTCAGCTGCCAAATATATATATAATTTTATGATCTCCAATTTCTCCAGCCCATATTCCATTTCTGTTTCATCTTGTACACTTGTGGTCCGGTTCTCTAACATGGCTTAAAATGGATCAAAACCCAAATTGAGTTAGCTCCTTTCACCAACTCACGGGATTTTGATTAAATAATATGTAAAAAGATATGCACATGTTATAATATTATATATTTAAGCCTCACGAGATTTTTACCAAACACATCAAAACTTGAATTTTCCCCTTGTTCATATTTAAATATTTACAATCTTTTTCTTCATTAACTAATTAAGTAAACAGATTGAACTTTGATCCTTCACTGACTAATTGATAGACTGACGACATTTATCTCTTGAAACCTTAAAAACTCAAAATATGAGACAACAAGAAATATTATTTCATAAAAACTCACACAAAACAACTCAAAAGTGTAGAAAATATTTATTAAATTTATATATAATTTAGACCACATCTCCACCTTTTATGATGATCTTGTGATGACTCCTTGCAGGTCTTTAGATGAAGTAAGGAACATAGCATTATAATTCATACGGCTGGAGGATGACAAAAGGATCCAAGAATAATTGGGGGCTCAATCGAAGCAAGAATCCCCTGACAAGAATAAAGGATCCTCGTTCAGAAGCAATAACTCAAAGCCGTACTCCAAATTCAACAACCAAAACATCCGAGCGATTGAAGAAGGAGATGACAATGAAGATTACCCAAGCATCTCAAAATACTGTTTCTCCGTGGATACTCATGGCTTTATTTGTGCTATGAAAGATCTAGGGGAGAAGGAAAGGTGGCCTCGAAAGAACGAGAAGTCAACGACCTTCAAAGACAAATTCAAATGGTACGCCTTCCATGAGGATTTTGGCCATATGACGGACGATTGCATCGGTTTGAGGAAGGAAATTGGATACCTCCTAAGCAAGGGCCATTTTAAGGAACTGCTTGGAAGAAAAAAGTTAAGGATCTAGGAACCTGAAGAGGTTCCTCAAAAATCAACTTCGCCCCCACCAGATGTTCAAGTAATCAACTTCATCTCAGGTGGCTCAGATATATGCGGCACTTCATTCTCTTTGGAAAAAAGGCACGCCAAAGAGACCAAGTTGGAGAATCGAGAACGACCAGTCATATCCACCACTTTGACGACTGACAAAAGGATCTTCTTCGATGAAGAAGATAAATCAAACATCCTGGATCCACATCATGACGGTTTGATTGTTACTTTGTTTATTGGTAACCATTATGTTCGCAGGATCCTAGTCGATAGTGGAAGCTCGGTCAATATCATCCAACACGATGTACTTCAGAAGGTGAACATACCAGACTCGGAGATCATCCCAAGGACATCTGTGCTAGTTGGTTTCAGTGGTGAAACCAAGAAACATTGGGGGACAATTAAACTTCCAATATATATCGAAGGGTTAAATTCTTACTAGAAATTCTATGTTATTGATAACCTTTCTTGTTGAATGTTATTTTGGGCTGACCTTGGCTACATGGGATGAAGGCAGTGGCCTCTACTTACTATCAATGCATTAAACTTCTGACTCCTTGGGGAGTAGTAAGGATAAATGGAGATCAGGTGGAAGCCAAGAACTATTATTCTTCATCTATGAAGCCGACAGCCAAACAGACGATAGCATAGCAACCACAACAGCATCCTAGGGATGTTTTGGAAGCTTGGGAGCGAGATATAAAGGAAGTATCATTGGATCCAGAGGATCCAGATGTGAAAGTGTTCCTAGGATCCAGTATCCCTGGCGATATCGAGGAGGATATAGTATCCTTCCTAAAGCGAAGAAAGTCAACGTTTGCTTTCAGACACTCAGACATGACAATTATTTCTAAGGAGGTAATTACATATAAGTTAGGCCTTGATTTATCTGTTAAACACATCCATCAAAAGCGAAGGAAATTCCCTCCTAATAGGAACGCGATCATACAAGAAGAAGTTGAAAAACTTCTTAAGGCCGGTATGATCAGAGAGGTTAAGTATCCTCGATGGTTAGCTAATGTGCTTGTTGTTTCTAAAAAGAATGGAAAGTGGAGGGTGTCTGTCGATTTTACTAATTTAAATAAGGCATGCCCCAAGGATCCTTTCCTGTTACCACATATAGACTCCATGGTGGATACAACGGCATGACATGAGATGCTCACCTTTATGGATGTTTCCTTTGGATTTCAACAAATTCAGTGGAACCATCTGATCAAGAGGATACAACATTCAGGACTCCTACCGGCATATACTGTTATATTGCTATGCCATTCGGATCTGAATTAGTCAGGTCTGAATGAGCCTCTGTCCCATTCAGCAACAATAACAAGTCTAAACGATTCAGACCTAATTTTAACCATTCAGATGTTTTTCTGTTTGGAACCAAACAGTCTGAAATCTAAATGAATCAGATGTTTACATCTGAATGGTTCCATTCATATATAAACAAACAGCCCCTAAGAAATGCAGGGGAAACATATCAAAGATTGTGTCTGGTCCCTTGATTTCAGCTGGATCTTACTTAATCATGTCATAACTCACACAAATAAATGTGTCGACAAGAGAGTTAATGACGGGTTGCTATATTTAGAAAGATAACCGTTTGTTAAAGGCGGAATCAATAACAAACATACGATTGCTTAATCAGTATTCAAAGGTAACCAACACAAACAAGATTCACTCAAAAGATTTCCATTCATATAACATTCATCATACAAATTGGATAATCGATTTAGGGTTTCTTAAAGGAGGGTTTTTCCGTACGTATTCTAGGACAACCGTCACTTTCAATAAAATATTCTTTCTTATCCAAAAAGTGTAGAGGCTACCATCCGTCTTAGGCGGCGTGCCCTAAAACATTCTATTTATAGGCCTGCCACCCTAGGACAGCTGCCATTCCTTCTAGAAACCCCAAACGTAAATACATATTCAAATTACATAATCAGAAAAGAGTCTAAGTGTAAAACAAGTCTTCCGGGTAGGCTTTGCATCAATATTCATTTTCCAAGTACGCTGTGTACTCTTTCATCCTTCAGGACTTGGTAAACATAGAAGTGTGCCCGGGATCAGTTTCCGGGTAGACTTTACTTAATGAGTATTTTACCAAGTAAAATACTCACCGGGTAGACTTCAATCTTCTTGACTTTGCCAGACTTTGCCCGACAAACCGTTACGAGCAACCTTGTTCTTCAATGGTCCAATTCAACTCCTTGCTATAACATAACTTATTAGCAAAGTGTACTCGGGAGTATTGTTCCTTGCTTGAGTTGAACCTTGCCTGATATTACTTAAAGATATTCATTTCAATCATCTAGCTTGTTTGGACCACCATTATTAATGAATACCTTGCCCGATCTTCCAATCACTTGGCTTCATGGACTTGGTTAGCCAAAATCTTACTCGGAAGTGAACTTTTCTTGGCTATGAAGAATATACTTGCTTGATAAAGTGAACCTTGCCCAGATTTACATAAACTAGTGAACCTTACTCGGCAATGCACTAATTTGCAAACCCTGCTAAGATATCCACTAAAGAAGACTTCTTGAAGATAGCCTTGCTTGATAGACAAAATATCGTACCCAGATAAGTAAAAGCTTGCTCGGAGGTCTAAGGTGTTCCCGGATCCATACTTAGCGAATTCTGAGGAAGTTGAGAAGATTCCAATATTCCATATACTTCATTTTTGTCAAATCTTTGACTCAACAATCTCCCCCTAGATTGGAACACCTCAGCTGACCCAAAACATTTCTAAGGTTACTTACACTTAGTCAAAATACACATCAAATTAAAAGTCAATTACATATTCAAATATCATAAGCACATTACATAATCAAAAGCTGTCCGAAGACATTATATCACAAAGCCTACTCTACTAATCTTGTCTCTTTCTTGCATTATGAGCAGCTTGTCTTCTATTGATTATCTCAGATGCAGCTTTCATTTTGAAGATATTACGGATTCGGTAATGAGTATGACTTTCTGGTATAACCAAATCCCTTATATCCATTAAATCTTCACCATGCAGGCAGGTCAAGTCTTCATCTTTCTTAATGATCCCCAATATTTTTCCATCAGAGTTTCTCAGCAAGTAATGGTCATCCTTTTCTTTATACTCAATTTCAGCTATGATACCATTCTTTTGTACTGTGTAATTGGGGCAGATCATTCTTCTTCCAAGACTTATGCATGTATTCATGTTTGACAGTGGATTCATTCCTGTGATATTCATCACAAAGTCTCTTTCAGCAATATCCATTCTTTTCAACTTTTCTGTCCTCTTTGACCTGTGAAGTTGAATCATTCTCCAACTTCTGTTTTCCTTTAAGAACTTGAACCCCTTGTCAGCTTCATCTCTCAAAAATTTTGACAGATCGTTCATCTGCCTTCCAGCCATCTTGTTTCTATTTCTGAAGTCATACAGATTAAGATTAGCCATTCTTTCCAGTTGCTCTTCTGTATACTCACGGAAGTCACTTCTTACAACAATTTCCCACAAGTGCCTACTTTCCATAATCACCTTCAAGGACTCAGTGACAGAATCAAAGTAGATTTCTCTTGGAAGATCCACATCAGATTGTGGTCTTGTTGTTCTTTGTTGTGCAGATCTACTTGATTCACCTCTTCCTCCTTGTGGTTGTCTTCTTGAGATTGGAGGCCTAAAAGGGATAGACTTCTTTGGTTTTCCAGGCCTTAAGTTGAAAACTTTAATGTGGATGGCCTCCACCATTTCTGTTGAAAGGTTAGCCAAATCAACAATATTCTGTCCTGCTTGTTCTTTAAGATCCAGCAGCATTCTTGCCATACCAGGAGTGTTTACCAATCCAGCAGGCACAAAACTTCCATCCACAAAGGTTCTAGGGTTATCACTTTTCCTTAAAGCTTTCTCCCATTCAGCCTTTTGTATATAAAAAAGTTCTTTCAAATCTTGTTTCTCCAATACATTAAAATCTGCTTCACTCATTCCCCTTTGATCAATCATAACCCTTCTTAGAATATTTATCATCTCTTCATTTTCCCAAGGGACTATGGGTTCTTCTTCAGATTCAGGTTTATCTTCTTGTGGGGTAGGAGTTTCAACTGTTCTGACATGTTCTTTTAACTTGTCCTTCATGGTCTTAATTCTTCTTTTCTTTGCTTGAGGTTCATCAGTTGGTTCAGACAGTTTGGTAGAGCTCTAAGTTTGGACTCTCTTCAAATTTTCTTTTCTTTTCAACTTGTTGTACTGGTCCAACACTGATTCTCTAGATAGGTTCTTAACAATCTCAGGCTTCATACCTCTCTCCAACAGGTATCCACACATACCTCCATTCTTTTTCTTCAAAGTTTCCATCGTTTCAAGTTTTTTATTTTCTCTAACACATTTCTCAATCACCTTTTCTCTCTCGCTGTTATATAGATATTGGAGTTGGTCAAAGTTAAAGTGAGATAGATATTTCTCTGAATAGTTATGCCTTCTGAGGTATTCTCTAAACTTTTGACTCTCCCTGTTTTTCTCTTCCATCTTTTTCTTCAAGGCATCTCTCTCTTTATCAAGTCTCTTTTGCAACTGATCATCATCAAGATCAGCCAAAGATTCAAAATTTATCCCATATCTTCTCATCTTTACAACCAATGGATTACTCTTTTAAGCTTCTCTCATACTCGACTCAACGTTTTCATCAGAATCATCAGTTTAATCAACATTCACAGATTCTCCACCTTTTCCATGATCATTATTGTTTTCATTAGAATCATCAGTTTAATCATCCTCTTCAGTTGATACATTGACTGCATCTATCTTTGGTTCATCTAAGGGTGGATGATCTGGATTCTGTTCAGACCTAGCAGGCACATCAGGAACACCTGGAATCTGTTGTCCTGGTTGTAGTGTTTGCAATGGAATTGCCCTGATTGGGCTATTATCATTATCACCTTCATCTTCAGGAGTCTTAACATATTATTTGTTCTTTTCATCCCATATCCCTCTCTTTGTTTTCCTCTCATCATTCCTTTTCTGTTCATCAGACTTCCTCTTTCCTGTATACACTTGTTCAAATCTTTTTGCTCTTTCCATCCTGATTCTGGTGATATTAGCCATCATTTCCTCAACAGATTCACCAGTTGGCCTTTCAGGTTCCCATTCAGGTTCTTTTTGAGGCATTTCTTCAGATTCACAAGCCTTTTTGGATTCCTTTTTAGGTTGGCTCTGTGGTTCAAAGATACTTATCACCATAGCCAAGGAATTGTCAACTTCCTCAGTTCTATCCATCATAATCAGTGTTTCAATTGCTTCTTGATCAGCTACATCATCAAAAATTTCTTTTGCAAGTTTGGCTTGTTTGATCAAGATTTCTTGTTCTGCCATTTCTTCAGGAGTCATGGATTGAGCCAGTATCTCCCTATCCCTTGTTTCTCTCAGAATGTTCTCTTGTTCTCTTAGGGCATCTTCATTGGCAATAGCATCATCTTTAAATGACACATCTTTTTCTGGATATGCCTTAACAGGCTCTTCTACACTGATTTTTGCCTTTCGTTTCTCAATTCTCTTCCTCACATCCTCTTCATCCTCAGACTGTACATAGTCATCAATCTCTTTTTCTAGTGCTTCTAACTCAGGGTCATACTCTGCCCTCTTGGAGCTTTCTGGTTGTTCAGTTTGAGTGATGGGCTCCTCAGCAGCATTATTCCCTTCATTCAACACTTCTGTCTCAACTCCAGTTTGAGTGTCAATTAAGACATCAGTAGCTATATCAGTAGTAGTAGCTACATTTTCCTCAACATTTGTCTTTTCAACCATGTCTTCTGTCTCAACATTCTCTTCATCCTTCTCCACATTTACTATTTCATCATTAAAATCGTATTCTTGTTCTCCTACATCTGATCTATCACCATCATACTCATCATCCTCAGCTCTCCTCTCCTCACTACTCTCCTCACCATCATCATAAACATTCATAATCAGTTTTAAACTTTCTGCAGTCTCCACAACTGTTATAGTTTCTTCAACATTCACATCAGAGACGGTTAGGATATTCTCATTCTCCCCCTGTTTTGGGGCAGCTGAGGTCTTCTAAACCTCCTGCTCCAGGGATTTGATTCTCATTTCAGCTTGTATCAATTTCTCAATCAACATTACATTTTCATCAGTCACTTCCTCATTCCTCCTCTTCAATTCAGCATTTTCTAACATCAAATCCATATTTTTTTTGAACAAGTTAGTGTAAGTGAGTGGTGTTGTGGGTGGTGTTGTGAAGAATGTTTCATGTTAAGGTTGTTCTGGGTTTGTGGTGTGGGTTTGAAATGTGGATAGTGGTGGTGATTGTGTATGAGGTGGGCTTGGAATAAAAGGATCAGAATGACTTGGGCTAAATGTTGGTGGTGTTTGTGGTGTTGGTGATACATGTGTTGATGTTTCAGGTTGGCTTATGGTTAGGGTTTGGGGTGGGGATTGAGTGACTTGATGTGGTGGAGTTTGTGGTGGTGATGGAATAGGTTGTTCTTATTGCTCAAGTTGCTCCCCCTGATTAGGTGCAACAATATCCATAGCTACTCTAGCTGCTCCTTCATCTCCATCTATGTCATCATCTCCATTATCATCACTCTCAACATCATCTCCTCCTTCCTCCTCTGAGCTTAACTCAGGCACTGGCATCACCTCCAAGTTATGATCTAACAGCCATGCAAATGGAACTTCAGAATTGAACCTATTGGCAGCACCTGGATTCTTAATTCTCTTATAAGTGTCAGGACTTTGAAGTAGGTGTGTTATGCCAATAGTGGGTAGATCTTGTAATTCTCTATTGAAGATTATCTGTAGGAACCTTGGGTATTGCAAAAATCTATCCTTCTCAGCCTTTTTCAAATTTGAAACTAATCCCTCAAAGATCATCTTTGAGATATTAAATGGCAAATCATAAATGATTCCAACAGTGGGATTTGCTAGATCACGACTCATCAAAGTCCATGATCCTTTTCTGTATCACATGATGAATAAGGAATCTGTACAACATAGGGAACATTCCCTTTTGAAATTGCCCATCATGTACCGTTCCCTGATATCCCATTTTCTGTTCAAAGATCCTCATCAGGTGATCAGTATTGAAGTTTATTGGATTATGATCATCATCATTCAACCGTAAACTTCTTTTTGTTTCAACCTCTCTGTAATGTGTAATTCTTGTCTTGCAATGGTTTCTTTGATTCTCTTACCATTGATGTCCTCAACGAGTTCTGCATATCTCCAGAAATCCAAAGAATGATTTCTGTAGATGACAGGACATTCAGTGAATGCAAAGCTGACATTTGACCGAGCCATCCATGTTATCATCCTCATCATCGGCTCATTGTCAGGTGTGACTTGTAACAGTGCACACATGTTATGTTTTGGTTCGAAGACATATTTGGGTTGATCTTCTGCCATATCTGAATCACATAAATAAACACATTCAAAGTGAAATTTGTCATAAAGTTCTCAACTTTAGGTAATTTCAAGTTATAAAAATGAAGAATAGAGAGAGAGAGAAAATCATCAAGAACCTGTTCTTCGACAAATTTATAACCTAATCACATAAACAGAGTATTAGTAACCAAATACATAATCAAAGCCCATTATAGTCTAATCGTGATCCGAAAACACATTAATGTTTCTTACCGATTCGGAATAAGAGGGCTAAATCAAGTTAGGGTTTGGATTAAAATTTGAATGCGATGAGTCGGTTTAGGTTTCTTTGTGATTAAGCAGTTGCAGTGGAAGGAGAGAGAGGTAAAAGTAATGTTGAAAAATTTTCCAATCTCCCTCTTATATAACTTTTGAAAGTGGGTTTTAAATGTTTTTTGTCATTTTGTGAATTACTAGCTGTTAAACAGTAACATTATCCACTTGATATATTAAAAACAATATTTATCTTTGAAGTTAATAAAACCTTACTCGGAAAGTCTAACATATCCAAAGTCTACTCGGTATACTTCCACTTACACAAAGCGTACCCAAATATAAACATCAAACCTATCTTGGTCAAACTAAGTAAATTAAAGTCAAGACACTATTGAAGAAAGCTTACCCGAAATACCAGATTTCTTGAGAAATTAATCACAAGACAAATAATCAAGTATTTAGCATCAAATAAACATCCTTGCTAGGAATCAATTAAGATCCCCATATAAATTTCTTAAACTCAAATTAAATGACTTAATCTAGCATAAACCCTATTAAAAAGAAAACATAATCAATCAGACATACGTAATAAACATATTCATTTAAGTATGCTAAGAAACATATTCAATCAAGTATACTTGGAAGAGTGTGCCCAAACCACATTCTTATGCCAAGTATACCCGAATAACCTTCCTATAGTACAAAGTGTGCCCGGAAAAGGACTTCTAGCAGATAGTGTACTCGGAAAGTCAAGTTTTGAAATTACCAAGTATATCGAGGGAAACAAAAGTGTACCCGAAATATAAAGTGTGCCCGGAAAACAAAGTTTGCCCGAAAACACTTGTAATTTCAAAGAAATCATAAACACAAATATCACAGAGCATGCTATGAATGAAATTAAAAACATATAAACATTTAAGTGTGCTACAGTCTAGAATTTCAAATAGCTTGCCCGAAACACCTATGTTAGCAATAAGCTTACTAGGATACACATATTCAATCATCAGGTATGCTTGAAAAAACTAGACTAAACAGTTTAGTCTACCCGAGAGACTTCAACTTGTCAAACCATACCCGAAAATGACAAACTTAAATAATAATATCTAAGTGTGCCCGGAAAGGTTAATAAACCTTTCCTAACAACATATTCACCTAAATCACAAAGCTTACTCGGTGTACTAATCCTAAGTTCACAAAGTTTGCTTGAACTAACAATCAGCATATAAAATGCAAAGCTTGCCCTAAACAAGAAATCCTTGTTAAAAGCTAGCTACAACACATAATCATCTCAAGACTTCAAGCCTGCCCGGGAAATTAGTACAAGAGTGTACTCTACCCGAAAAGTGTAAACACTTCAAAGCATGCCCGAAAATCATAAACCTAGTCAAAAATGACTAAGCTTGCCCGGAAAGGTCACAAATCATCAAACCATACCCGAAATAACATATTCAAACATATTCAACTGTTTTGTGCCCGGAAAGGTTATAAAACACCAAACCTTACCCGAACTTACATATTCAACCTATTAAAGGCAAAATGCAACACTTTTTGACTTAAACCATTTGTCAAAATATATTTTTCATTACAGATCATAGTTTAAGAGCAAATGGTGCATTTAGAGATCAAATTTTAGTTATATTTCTCTTCAAAACAGTTTCTTCCATTTTCTAAAAAGATCTCAAGAATGGGATCATATTGACTAAGTAGCTTTCTCAATACTTCATTCTCAGCGTTATTTTGACAACATAGATAGGTTAACAGCAGGTATAAACTTAGCACGAGTTTCATTTATTTGGTGATATGATTAAGGTTCATTTAATAGCATAATGCATTAATGGTCAACACTGTGCTATGATGCCTCATATCTCTTCTTAAAGCTTATTTGGCTTTCCCCAGATCACCCCAATTTGACTCCAACTTCCTGTATTTGGTCAAAAAGCTTGTTTTTTTTTGTATGACAGAACTTATTGAATCTTTTTGTATTTTTGATTTTCAAACATATATAGAGGTTGAACGTTGGACTTACAGTTAAATAACAGGCCTTTCATTCAAGATGAGACATATTTTGTCAACATCTTTGTAGTTCTTTGTTGTAACCCTCTTGTTTGATAAAATATTTAAAACACTTATCAACTTTTGGTTGATTTATTCATTCTTCCCCTTGTTTTGATATTTTCTCAAATTTTTCTAACACATGTTCTTTGTCATAATTAAAGATGTTTCATTTTTGGTTGACCAAATAACAACAGGGTTGTGTATGACTAGGTAATCACTTTTATGCCTATCATTTGGAGAGATTTATCTTGTGACATGCAAAGACAACTATGTATCTCAACAAAAAGATTAACATACTCATTATGTTTATATCACCTTAGATTTTACATCATCATGAGAAAGCAACCATACATGTTAATGACTATACTAAGGTCCTTTTAGCCTATTAAATCCATATGATTGGATAAGTAGTCAATGTACTATCATTTCCAATAAATTACAGTTAAATATTCAATCACCCCAATTTCTCTTCATTGTAAGGTAAATTGCTATCCTGTTTGACCACAAGTGATTAGCAGGACCAAACATACATGTGAATATATGTCCTTTCAAAGTCAGAGTTATTGACATAGTTTTAAGTGAAGCAATAAGAAACAGGTTATAATTGCCCCAAATGCATTCAGTTTTCAGGTCAATGGCTATCCTTTGAATCTGTAGAGATTTAAGGACCAAACATACACAAGTGTATGTCCTTCCAACTGGGCAAATGACATAATTTTCAGCAAAAATAACTACTTGAGTCTTTTCTTTAAAACTCCTTCTTTTAAGCTTCTTTAAAGCTTGAACTGAATAATCTTATCATATCTCTATACCATTAATCAACTTGCTCATGTTTTGACCAAAATAGAGTACTTATGCAAAATTCATTATAGAATTTATTTTATCACTTAATTTTGACATAAAACACATTTTGACATAAACAGTTGTAACATAATCAAATCTTAATCAATCTTAATATTATCAGGACAAGTAGACAGTACTGTCATTCAAAGTCTAACCTATCTTAATAACATCAGAAGATTAGATAAAGCACATATTCAAGCAATTAAGCAATGATATCATATAAGCTTGTTCTAACAAGTAGATCATATCAAGAACACTTAACCTAACATCATAAATGCACATCAACTGATAAACATGCACACATTTCAATCAAATCAATCATGTTAAATTTTGCACATAAAATCAGTTAAAAAACATATTAGTTAACATATTCAGTAGCATAATCAGTATCATACTTAAACATATTCACACAACATCAAATTTGTGAAACCTCTAAATAAAATAATCAGTTAGCACATTGAGGTATACAACCATGCACACATCCTTAATCAGATTTCATCAGAGTTGATCATTCCAAGGGCTTTCAAAAAAAAGTTGAACCTGGTTCTATCAAGTGGTTTGGTGAATAGGTCAGCCAAATTGTCACTTGTATCAACTCTTTGCATTTCAATCAAACATTTTTCACTGCAATATCTGATGAAGTGTTTTCTGATTTCAATGTGCTTAGTTTTAAAATGTTAAACTGGATTCTTAACAGTAAAATATGTAGCAGTATTATCAATAAGAATAGGGGTGTTCAGAAAATTCAAACCATAGTCCAGCATCTGATTTTGAATCCATAAACTTGCGCACAGCAGGCAGATGCAACAACATATTCATCTTCTGCAGCAGATATTGAGACTGTTGTCTGCTTTTTGCATTGCCATGACACTAGCCTTTCACCCAAAAATTGACATCCTCTTGAGTTTGACTTTCTGCTCATGTTAGAGCCATCATAATCACTGTCTGTATATGCAATCAGATTAAAATATTGGTTCTTTGGATACCAAATTCCTAAGTCTGGTCTCTCCTTTAAATATATGAATATTCTCTTAACAACATTCATGTGGGAGACTTTTAGACTTGATTGAAATCTTGCACACACACATACAGAAAACATGATATCTGTTCTTGTTGCAGTCAGATACATCAGAGATCCAATTTTGGCTCTATATTCATGTTCATCAACAGGCTCCCCCTTTTCATCTGCAATCATCTTTTCTTTGGTGTCCATTGGAGTTGAAGCAGTCTTGTACTCATGACAGTTGAACTTGTTCAAGATGTCCTGCACATATTTGTTTTGGTGAATGAAGATCCATTCAGCCTTTTGTTGAACTTGCAATCCAAGAAAAAAGTTCATTTCTCCCATAGAACTCATGCTGTATTTTGACTTCATTACCCCTTCAAACTCCATGCACATTTGTTCATTAGTAGATCCAAAGATGATGTCATCCACATACACTTGTAACAGAAGTAAGTCTGATCCTTTTCTTTTGTAGAAGAGTGTTTTATCAATGGCTCCCCTTGTAAAACCATTTTCAAGAAGATGATTTGATAGCTCATCATACCATGCTCTAGGAGCCTGATGCAATCCATAAAGGGCTTTGTTTAGCTTATACACCCTGTTTGGATATATTGGATCCTCAAAACCTGGAGGTTGAGCTACATACACCTCTTAATCAATCTTTCAATTTAGAAACGCAGACTTAACATCAAGCTGGAAAACTTTAATGTTCTTTGAGGCAGCATATGCAAGAAAAATCCTGATAGCTTCAAGTCTTGCAACAGGAGCAAAGACTTCCTCAAAATCTATTCCTTCTTCTTGAAGACATCCCAGTGCTACAAGTCTAGCTTTATTCTTAATCACCAAACCCCTTTCATCCCATTTGTTTCTAAAACACTTGGTTCCTATTGCATATCTGTCAATTGGCCTTTCAACAAGATCCCACACATGTAGATCTCTGAACTGTGCCAGTTCCTCTTGCATTGCTTCTACCCAAATATTGTCTTTTAGTGCTTGAGCAATGTTCTTTGGCTCTATTTGGGATAGAAAGCAGGAGTAAAGACAGATGTTTGCAATTTCAAAATGACTTCTTGTAACTCTTTCATGCAAATCTCCAATGATGTTTTCAGAAGGATGATTCTTTTCCACATAAGGAGTTTGTATAATCATATTTGTAGACAAATTTGTGTCAAGATTTGTTTCATTGAGCTCTAGTTCTTCAATGATCAAATCAGTTTTTGCGTCATGAAATTCAGGTGCTTCATCATTATTTTGTCCTGAAGTAGATGCACCATTGTTTTCTAAATTCAATCTTTGAAATAGATCTTGAAATCTTGCAGTAGATGCAACTTCTTCTCCACTTGCTTGGTTGCCTGTGTCACCCTGAACTTGATCATTCTGCACATATTGATTGTCTTGATTGTTCTCAGTATGATCATATTCACCAATGTCACATTAGGAATTCTTCACAAAAGTATATTCCTTATCTTTTCTAGCAACCTTCTTCCATAATTCTTCCAAGTCCAATGATTTCTTCTTTTTCTCTTCAATTTCACTGGTCTTGTAGAAAGATTCATTAAAGTCTTCAGGATAAATCTTGAAGGACCCTATCAATTTTTCATGATCAAACAGCCATGCTGCACCATCAACTGTATTGAATTGATTCTCATTATAGATTATGTCAGATGATTCTCTGACACTCAAATGGTCTTTCACATAAACTCTGTATGCTTTTGAGTGTGTAGAATATCTAACAAAGAAACAATCCAGGGATTTTGTTTGAAACTTGTTCAAATAGTCCCTTGTGTTCAGAAGAAAACATTTGCATCCAAAGGGCTTGAAAAACTTAATGTAAGGCTTTCTGTTGTGAAATATTTCATATGGAGTTTTGTTATGCCTTTTGTTGACAAGTACCCTGTTCTGAACATAGCAGGCTGTATTTATGGCTTCAGCCTAGAAAGTGACAGGCAAATTAGCATCTGCTAACATGGTTCTTGCAGCTTCAATCAATGTTCTGTTTCTTCTTTCTACAACACCATTTTGTTCAGGAGTTCTAGGAGCTGAGAATTGTTGTTGTATTCCTTTTACTTCACAGAATTCTTGCATAACTCCATTCTTGAACTCAGTGCCATTGTCACTTCTCATCATCTTCACTTTCTTATTCAATTTGTTCTCAATCATTGTTACACAACCCTTAATCAATTCAGCAGTCTCATCCTTGGTACTTAGGAAATATAGCCAAGTATATCTTGAATAGTCATCAATGATCACAAGACAATATCTTTTCTTCCCTATACTTGGCACACTCACAGGACCAAAGTGATCCATGTGAAGTTCAAGTACTTGAACAATTGAGTTGATGAGCTTTCGCTTATGAGTAGATTTGTGTTGCTTTCCCTTTTGGCATGAACTACAATGATCTTCCAATTTGAACTCTCTTGTAGGTAAGCCTATGACATGCTCACCTTTGACAAGCTATTCATGTTCTTTAAGTTCACATGACGCAGTTTCCTATGCCACAATTTTGATTCATTTTCAGTGGCTTTGGAAACAAAACATGCACCTCCTCTTGAAACAGCTTCTTTCATATTCAATTCATACAAGTTGCCATTTCTTGGTGCCATCATCATAATCATTTCAGGTGGAATCACAAACTCAGGTTTTAGAATGAAACAGTATGAATCATCAAAACTGACTTTGTATCTCTTATCACACATTTGTGATATACTTAGCAGATTGTACTAAAGACCTTCAACATGAAATACATTATCAAATGATACTTTCCCATTTGTTAAGATTCCTTTTCCAACAATCTTTCCACCATTTTCATCACTACCAAAAGCTACAGGACCTTCAAACTTTTCTTCATAATTGACAAGAGACCTCTTGTCACAAGTCATGTGCCTAGAGCAACCACTATCCATGTACCATATGTCATTCAGAGAAGTGGACTGTTCCTGCATATAAGAAAAAGTTTGATTAGTTGAGTGATGAAATGCAAGCCTTATCAACTTGCAGCTCATCAGATTCAGTTTCAGACACAGCTTGGGAAGTGAGTGTTGTTGGTTCAGGATCTTCATGAGTGAGTTCTATGTTGTCTGAATTGTCGGTTTCATAACCACAATCTCTTGGGGTTTTAACATAGTGTTCTGATGCAATGTCACACTCTTTCACAACATAGTCTTTCTTTTCAGAGTAGTCTCTCACATCAGTAACTGTCTCAACTTTGGTTTCAGTCTTAGGTTTCCAAAGGAATCCTTTAGGTTCAAATCCATGTTTTAACAAAAACTTCTCATCACCAGTGAGTTATGTTGGTTTCTTTCTAGGATATGCATCTTTTCTTCTTGTCTTCTCACTGCTTGATGATCCTAGAGAACTATCGGATTTGACAGATTGAATATCTTGTTTGAATCTCAAAGGCTGATAGTTCTTTTTGATCACTTTCTTATGCTTCTTAGGAGATATACTTCTTCTTGCTGATTCAGTCACTTGCTTCTTTGTTTTGACATCAACTTTCTTCTTAATCCTTGTCTCCATTGTTGATTGCTTTTCTTCTCTGTTCATGGTTTCACTTCCTCACACTTTTCATTTTCCTAGATATTCATCATACTTCTGTTTGTACAGAACAAATTCTTGGCCATACTTTGTTCCATCTGGGACATGAAATGGTTGAAATTTCGATCTTTCATTGCATGAGTCTGTATGGTGTCCATATTCATCACACTTCTTGCACCATACCTTTCATTTGAATTTTTCATGTTCTTTTGGTTTCTTGAATCTTTCACTAGGCTTGGGTGACTTGACTCCTAGAGTCTTCTGTTTCTTTAAACTATCAAAGTAAATTGAGAATGGCACAAACTCCTCAATCTTGATATCTTGTCTTTCAAGTTTTCTTTTGACAAAGACAACTTTCTCCATAATCATAGGTTCTTCATCACTGCTTTCTCTAATCCTTGATTGTCTCTTCTCATATTCTTCCATAGTTTCTACTTCTCCAACATCTAACACCTCATGACTAGAAAAGACTGGATAAACTGGGATAAAATTTTCTGTATCAATTTCGTCAGTCACCATCTTCTTTTTATTTTGTTTTATCCTTTCCAATGCAGCCTTGCTTGGTGGTCTGAATGCATTGTAGCTTATCTTCTTTCTTTCACAAATGTCAAAAGAAACATTTTTCTCTTTGTTCTTTCATTCTGTTTCTTCATTCTTGTGTGACAGATGGATACTTTGGAAGTTTATCAACTGATTCTGGTTCCTTGTATCTTCTTCATCTCTCAGCAGCTTTAATTTCCTCTTCAGTAATTTGATCACTTAAATCACTCAAGTCATCTTGGTTCAAATCATCAGACCCAAGGTCATCTTCAGAGACTTGAACTCCAATTGACTTTTCTTCTTTCAAGTCTTTCTTCACAACAAACTCTCCTTCTTCACTCACCTCAACATTCTTGTACAAATCCACAAGTCCTTCTTTGCCTTGAAAGATATCTTTTAATTGTTGTAGATATGCATTTCTTTTTTCTTTATCAACTTTTGGCATAAAATTGTTGTTGAAAGGTGGTGGTACTGCTTTGTACTTGTTTTCTTCTTTAACTTGGTTTAAAATTCCACAGATGTTTCTAGTGGAGACCAAGTTCTTCAAGAATTCATTGTCAGCTTGTAGTTTTGTGTTCAGCACCTTCTCTTCTATAATCATTTTCTTCAACCCAATTTCAGTGGTGAATCTTTTCTGAGCTCAGTAACTGTTTACACAGTTTTCTTCCAAACTTTTCATTCTTTCTTCACTCACTAGTTCACTTGCCTCATATGCATTGATGATACTTTGTTTCATAAAACACTCACTTTCCAGCTTGCCTACTTTCATTTTCAGTTCATTGATAACTTCAGTTAAATCAATAGTAGGAGCAGAATGTACCTAAGATGATGATCCATCTTCTTTCTCAATTATAGCCATGAATGCTACATTTTCCCTCTTGATATCATCTCCAATATCTTCTTCATGATTGCTCCAATCAAAGTTACCTTCATGCTGTGTTGTCACAACAACATTTCCTTGATTTCTGATCTGGTTTTGATTGGCTGGAACATTGTTGTTAGGAACATTTTGAAGGTTTTGGTTGTTGTTTCTCTGAAAACCTTGATTTTGAGGAACTCCTTGATAATGATTGTTCATTTGAGGTTGGAAGTTGTTGAAGTTGGGATTATAGTTGTTGTTGGGATTGTTGTTAAAGTTGTTGTTGAAGTTGTTAGTGTTTGGTCTCTGATGATATTGAGGCTGCTGTTGATACTGAGGGTGCTGATTTCTTGGTTGATTCTGAAATTGGTTTACATGGAAATTTCTTGGCATGTTACATTCTCTTGCAAAATAACCAAGCTGTTGGCAATTGTAGCAAATGGCTTTTGACTTGTCAAAACCAATTCTTTCATTTGGTCCTGATAGGAGTGACCTACCAGTCATGTTGTAAAGCCTCTTGCTTCTAAGAGCCAACTTAGTTGCTTACCACTTCAAATCCATGTCCTCCAAATCATCAGCATCTACCTGCTCAAGATCATCTTGTACTACACTTGTGTGAATTAAGTTCTTTGCATCAAATGCATTATATGACTCAGTGAACATTGAAAGCAATGCCTGTGTATCATTGCTTTGACCATGTCTACCATTAGTTAGAGGAACATTTCCACTTGCCATAGAGGCAGAATCGGTGTCATCAATCAGCTGCACATTGAACCTCTGCTGGTTTCCTTGATTGCTTGTGCTCACACCAACAAATGATTTTGGAGTATCAGAATTGAGTTCAACAGGTTCTTCAATGATAGGAATCTGCTGTTGATTCTTGGTAGTCAAATTACCCATAGGTGCAATCAATGCATTTGAAACATTGAAGCAGGGTCTTTCCTCCTTAATCATTTCATTCTCTATCATCTCTATTTCAGCAGCTTGAAGAAAGCACACTACATCATCCACTTATAGCTCATTGAAGTTGTGCTTTGTAAGGATGAACTTGCAAGCAGTGTACCATTCCTTTGGCATAGAGTTGAGCAGCTTGGTATTGAGGTCAAAATCTGTCATGATATATTCTGTGGTTCTCAGATCATTCACAATTTCTAAGAACCTCTCCAAAATTTATTTCAACCTTTCTCCTTCTTTATACTTGAATCTTTCTAGCTACTGCTTCAATCTCTGCTTCTTGATGTTTTTGAATTCAACATTTCCCTCAAACATTTCAAGTATTGCATCATACATTTCCTTGGCATTGGGATGATGTGCAACCTTGGTAAGTATTTCCCACGACAGACCTAGCTTCAACATAGCTAAAGCCTTGTCATCTACTTTTCTCATCATTTCCCTCACAACAGCAGTTGCTGCGGGATTTGCACCTTCTGCAACTTCCCCTTGTGGACCATTCTTGATGGAGTTCCACATATCAACATCATTATAGAAAATGGATGCTTCAAACAAGACCTTCCATTTTGTGAAATTTTCATGTCCATACAGTCTAGGAATCTTGTTAGTAGACACCACTTGTTCCTTGTAACCAGACATTTTGTGAAATCAAAAGTAATTTCTTTGTAAAAATAATCAGATCTGAAGAAATCGATTGTTCAAATATGAGTTCTCTGATACGAATAGAACAAGATTTATATATAAAGATTAAAAATTAAAATAGAATAAGGAAGAGAAAACACCAAAAGATTATAGATCTGGAAGAAAAATGAAGAACAGAGCTGCTGACGTCACTTTTCAATGTAACAGTGGTCTGCTTACGTCATTCTTCTTCAAATCTTCAATCAGAACGATCTTTCCAAAATAGCGGCACAAAGCTCTGATACCACTTGTCTGGTCCCTTGATTTCAGCTGGATCTTACTTAATCATGTCATAACTCACACAAATAAATGTGTCGACAAGAGAGTTAATGACGGGTTGCTATATTTAGAAAGATAACCGTTTGTTAAAGGCAGAATCAATAACAAACATACGGTTGCTTTATTAGTATTCAAAGGTAACCAACACAAACAGGATTCACTCAAAAGATTTCCATTCATATAACATTCATCATACAAATTGGATAATCGATTTAGGGTTTCTTGAAGGACGGGTTTTTCAGTACGTATTCTAGGACAGCCATCACTTTCAAGAAAATATTCTTTTTATCCAAAACGTGTAGAAGCTACCATCCGTCTTAGGCGGCGTGCCCTAAAACATTCTATTTATAGGCCTGCCACCCTAGGACAGCTGTCATTCCTTCTAGAAACCCCAAACATAAATACATATTCAAATTACATAATCAGAAAAGAGTCTAAGTGTAAAACAAGTCTTCCGGGTAGGCTTTGCATCAATCTTCATTTTCCGAGTACGCTGTGTACTCTGTCATCCTTCAGGACTTGGTAAACATAGAAGTGTGCCTGGGATCAGTTTCCGGGTAGACTTTACTTAATGAGTATTTTACCAAGTAAAATACTCACCGGGTAGACTTCAATCTTCTTGACTTTGCCAGACTTTTCCCGACAAACCCTTACGAGCAATCTTGTTCTTCAATGGTCCATTTCAACTCCTTGCTATAACATAACTTATTAGTAAAGTGTACTCAGGAGTACTGTTCCTTGCTTGAGTTGAACCTAGCCCGATATTACTTAAAGATATTCATTTTAATCATAAAGCTTGTTCGGACCACCATTATTAATGAATATCTTGCCCGATCTTCCAATCACTTGGCTTCATGGACTTAGTTAGCCAAAAGCTTACTCGGAAGTGAACTTTTCTTGGCTATGAAGAACAGACTTGCTTGATAAAGTGAACCTTGCCCGGATTTACATAAACTAGTGAACCTTACTCGGCAATGCACTAATTTGCAAACCCTGCTAGGATATCCACTAAAGAAGACTTCTTGAAGATAGCCTTGCCCGATAGACAAAATATCGTACCCAGATAAGTAAAAGCTTGCTCGGAGGTCTAAGGTGTTCCCGGATCCATACTTAGCGAATTCTGAGGAGGTTGAGAAGATTCCAATTTTCCATATACTTCATTTTTGTCAAATCTTTGACCCAACAGATTGGTCAACATGATGTTCAAGGATCAGTTAGGCAAGACCATGGAAGTATACATAGATGACATGGTAGTGAAGTCGAAGAGAGCTGAGGATCACCTCAGAGATCTTGAAGAAGCTTTCAACATCGTAGATCAATACACTATGACACTAAACCCGTCAAAATGCCATTTTGGTGTTAAGAGGGAAAAATTTCTAGGATACACGGTGACCGAGAGAGAAATAGAAGCGAGCCTCGAATAGATAGAAGCCATCATCAACTTGAAGTCTCCTGTGAATGCTAAGGATGTCCAAGGATTGACGGGAAGAATAGCTTCTCTTAACAGATACATTTCCAGATCCTCAGAGAAGTGCAAAGACTTCTGTGACATCCTCAGGAAAAATAAGAAGTTCGAGTGGACCGAGAAGCATGAAGCTGCACTTAAACCCTTATAGGATTACTTATCCTCAGCACCAACTTTGATGAAGCCTGTAGATGGAGAATCCTTATATCTGTACCTAGCTGTTTCAGGAAATGCAGTAACTGCCGTCCTCGTGAAGGATCATGAAGGTGAACAGCATCCCGTTTATTTTGTAAGTAAAAGTATTTTAGATGCGGAAGCCAGGTATTCTCATCTAGAAAAATTAATTCTTGCACTTATTATGGCTTCTACTAATTTGAGACATTACTTTGAAACGCATACTATTATTTTGATAACTAGTTATCATGTTAAGAATGTGCTTAGAAAACCAGAATTGTCAGCAAGGATGACCAAGTGGGCTGTGAAGCTGAGTGCATTTGATATTTAGTATGAACCCAGAACTGCCATTAAATTGCAAGCACTAGCAAACTTTGTGGCTGATTTCAGCAGTGACATGCAAAAGAAAGTTGATTTAGAAGTCCAGCAACTAGAAGAAACCAAGGATCCTTGGATCCTCTTTACGGATGGAGCATCCAACATGAGAGGAACAGGATTAGGTATCCTACTAAAATCGCCATAGGGGGACATAATACCCCAGTCCATTGCATGTGCATTTCAAGCCACCAACAATAGGCAGAATACGAAGCACTTATCGCAGGTTTACTTCTAGCCAAACAGATGTGGATCATGTATCTTCAATTTTATATAGACTCTTTACTTATAACTAACCACTTTAACGGTTCTTAGACCGTAAAAGGCGAGAATATGGTCAAATATTTAGAATGTGAAGGAATTAGCAAAATCCTTCGAGTTGTTTAGTATCATACAAGTACCAAGAGAAGAAAATGTTAGGGCAGATGCCTTAGCAAACTTAGCTAAGGCATTAAAGATCCCAGGTGTTGTAAAGATATCTATTATTCATATATTGTCTCCAGCAATTGGAAAACAGGAAGCTATGGAGGAAACAGTGGATTGCACAGAGAAACTTAAGGATCCTACATCCTCCCAAAAAGTAGGATCTTGGATCCTTCCAATTAAAAAGTTCCTTAAAGATGGAGATATCCCTACAGGGGAAAATCCTAAAGCTTTCAGATTAAAGGTACCACAATTAATTATTTTTCAAAATATTGTATATAGAAAATCTGTTGCAGGTCCCTATTTGAGATGCATTGAGGATCCTGAAATACAAGAGGTACTCTAAGACTTTCACGAAGGTGAATGCGGCAACCACACAGGGGGGAGAGCATTATTCTCCAGAATACTTAAGACTGGGTACTTCTGGCCAACAATGAAGAAGGATGCAATGGAATACTCAAATAAATGTGATGCTTGTCAAAGACGTGCAAACATCCTTCATCAGCCAACAGAACCAGTGTATCTTATATCCTCTTCATGGCCTTTCATGAAATGGGGAATGGATATTGTTGGCAAGCTACCAAAGACACTAGGAGGAAAGGTCCTTATGCTTGCTATGACAGACTACTTCTCTAGATGGATTGAAGCAGAAGCATTCGTACAAGTCCGAGAAGGGGAAGTTATATCCTTCATTAAAAGAAACATTATAACTAGATTTGGTATCCCATCTGAAATTGTTTGTGATAATGGATCCTAGTTTATTGGGAAAAGAACTACTAACTTTTGTGAAAGTTGGGGCATCAAAATGATTACTTCCACACAGGTTCATCCTCAAGCTAACGGCCAAGTAGAGTCAAGCAACAAGATCATCGCCAACAACCTGAAAAAGAAGCTAGGATCCAAGAAAGGCAAGTGGGCTGAAGAGCTACCTTATGTCCTTTGGGCTGACAGGATGACACCCAAGAATGCAACATGCCAAACACCCTTCTCATTGGTGTTTGGATCCGAAGCAGTAATCCCTACAGAGTTGGTGGTTCCTATATCCAGAACAAGCATCTGTGATCCTGAAGCCAATAGTGGAATCCTTCTTGAAGATTTGGACACTGTTGAAGAGCTGAGGGATCTAGCTAAAATCAGGTGGCGGCATATCAACAAAGGGTAGTTGGGGCATACAACAAAAGTATAAGGATTAGATGATTTCAAAAAGGCGATCTGGTCTTGAGGAAAGCCTTCCAAATCACAACCAATCCGGCAGATGGGAAGCTAGCACCCAAGTGGGAAGGTCCTTATTTAATTGAGTTGGAGGAAGGAAAGGGGGCATATCATTTGCTCACTATGGAAGGCAACAGATTACCAAGAGCATGGAATGCTATCTACCTCAAGAAATACTTTTTCTGAACAGGATCAAGTATCCTCCAAGGATAAAGTATCCTTAAAGGATCAAGGATCCTAAAATTGATAATATCTATCTAATCACTTTTTCACTTAAGATTTTTATTAATTTAAGGATAACATATTCTTAACGTTTGTTTTTTCCAAGTTTTAAGTAACAATACAGGATATTATTAAGATGTTCAATGGTTAAGAGGTTGGCCACCTCTCCTTCACATTTAAGGCACTTTGCTATTTCCCTTAGCCTAGCCCACGATTAAGGTATGACCCCCGATGGTCATATTTTCCAAGGTTTAAAGGTTTTCACCTTTCTTATAAATTAGAGTTTCTACACTCTCGTCTGGAGCGCACGCTATCCAACGTATAGTCCGGGGCAGAGGGACTAGTAAACGTTTAGTGGCTGACAATTTCGTTTTCTTCGTCTATATGGAGGATCCTACAATTTATAGTAGACGTACCATACAACCGATTTATAACATTTTCATGTTATCTCACGTTTGGGCTAAATCCCAGTTTGGGCGAGTCCCCAGTTGACATTCGTATCTTTGGGCCAGTCCCCAGTTTGGGTTTGTCCCCACTTTTTGGGCTTGTCCCCAGTTTTTGGGCTTGTCCCCGGTTCACAGGCTTGTCCCCAGTTGCACGGGCTTGTCCCTAGATTATTATATGGGCTTGTCCCCATTTTATTGGGTTTAATCCCGTTTAATATCACAAGTTATTTGCATCAGGTATCCTAAGTTCAGCTATAAGGATCACAGAAGGATTAACATTTACGAATCCAAGATCCTTAATTTATTTTTTACAAGAATCGCGCAAAGATCAACACATATGATAATTTAGATCTAATTGGATCTTATGGTATGACTTATGCTTATTGGTTTATATTTACTTGGTTTAAATCTTCATAAGTTCTTTTATAAAAGGATCCTATATCTTTACTCTGTTTATACAAGGACATTCTATCTTTAAAACTTTTTATTCAAAGATATTTCTTAAAACATTTAACAAGATTAAAGCTATATCAAACAAACTTTCATAATAAAAAGTAACAAGTGAATAGTCAAAAGTTTTCAATTATTATTAATCATATGCCACCTGGGTTTAATCAAAATCCTTAACCCGGATTTCACCATACGAAAGATGGACCATTGACTCGGGTTAAGTAGGTGTTACTAACCATTCATGAAGTGCAGGAAAATAAAAACATGGGCATCAAAGGCTTCATCCTAACAAACAGAGAATCCATCCACCTTTACCCTAATTACTTTTGTCTATTACAAACCATAATCAATTATCCATAAAACATCATCAAAATAAAAAGAAAACTGGCTCGGGCCTTGTCTTCAATATCCTTCATCGCCCGTTCAAGCAGCTTCTTCACCCTCCGCTGTTGCTCCTTTTCCATCTTCAGCCTCATCTGCCTCCTTCACTCCACTTGCACTTGCTCCACTCGCATCAGCCATCTCACCTTCCTCTTCATCCTCACCACCACCCAAATCTGCCAAGGATTTCTTTCACTGCGCTATATCCAATGAAGATTTGTCAAATTCTGGATCGTTAACTTCAGTTACCAGCTTGATTCGGACCTGCAGAACTGATTTGGCTGCCCAAATTTTCGCCTCATTGGTAGCCCGGTTGATCTCATCCTGTATTTGAACTGCGAGTGTGGATGCGTGATCCTCGGCTTGTTTCTTCTCTTTGGTCATTTTGGAAAGCGCTTTATCCTTTGCAGCGGCCATGGACCTCATCCCAGCAAGAGTCTCCTGATATTCTCCAACAATCTTCTCATGATGGCTTCGAGCAGAGTTAGCAGCCTGTATAAGAAAACAAGATAAGATTAGGAGAATACTTAATTTATCTGTAAAGGCTAGCATGATAAAGGATCCTTACGGCAGTAAGCATCTCGAGGAGCTGTTTCTCGGTGTCAAAGGGGTTCTCAGATTCAGAGATTTTCTTCCTTTTTGCTCCTGACTTGGCTCAGGTCGTGATTGGACAGGGTTCAGACATTGGAGTGGACTTCAGAGTTGCTTTCTTCACGAACATGCAGTCAATATCTTCAAGAGAGAACTTGGATGCGGATTTTCCTGACTTCTGAGCACGTGTAAACAAGGATTTACAGATAAGTTTACAATTATATTTTAATAAATATTAAACTTAGTTATAAGGATACTTACTTGACATATTTGATTCTGAGTTTGACCCTTGAAAAGCTTCGACAAACTTGGCTTGAAAGGTTCTGATTGCAGGATCCAGTGCCAAGAATTTCCTGACTCTCTCTTCAACTCCAGGAAGCTCAGACAGCAAAGAAAAGTTTTCTACTATACAAGGAAAGAAAAGTGTTGGTGAAAGAATCAAGTATCCTACCATTGCGACATAAGGATCCTAGATCCTACCCCTCTGGATCCACCTTTTGGGAAGATCGGGTCCACCTGGAATGGAATCCTTTTTTACGAAGAAACAATGATTCTTCCAGAGTGTATCGTTCGGAGTAACCTTGGAGATAGGAATCACTTGACGAGATTTTGATTTAAAAACAAAACATTTGGAACCGTGGGTAACCAAGGTGTACAGGTACGCTAACTCTGACAAGCCAAACTTGACGCCTTCTTCTTAGATTATCTTTTCTACAGCACAAAGGACCCTCCATTACATAGGCATGGTCTGGATATAACTAATTCCATTCAAGGTGAAAAAACTTTGGGTAAAATCAGGAAAGGGGTATTTGAAGCCTATCTAGAATGGTTGGGCTGGAAAACAAACCCAGTTCTTTGATATACAATTACTGCGGGTTGTAGAGTCGAAGGCGGAACACGGTGTTGGCCGGAAAAAGTGGGCGAATGTCATCAATCTCTGGATCTGTGAACTTACAAATCTCGATAGACGGGGCTTCAAGGATATCTTGCGAATGGAGTTCATTGGGGTCGGTTTGGTTGGAAGAAGAAGAGGAAACAGAAACAGTAGACATGATCGAGAAAAAGAAAATGAAAAGAAAAGAAAGAAGGATACCTGAGTGACGGCTGGATTGTGTGGTTATAAGATGGTTAGGATAATCGCATATATAGGCGATGGATAACTATGAGTTTATTGATAATAACTGCCTGACACACGTCTAATCATCTACTTTTGCAGGGATTTAAATTTCAAAATGACAGCTGTGTTACACAATCACCCGCCATTTTGGGGGCAATTGTTAGGGCATTAATTTTACGCTAAGGATCCACTATTCTTGACTATCTTATGGATAGATATCCTTGGGATATGTTCCAGATTATGAAGGATCATGGATCCTCGGTATTATATGTTTACTAATAATTGTGTTTGAATGGTGATGTGTTAGCTAGGTATAACGACTCTATTGACTAAGTCTACCTCATAGTTCGCTACTGGAAGCTCCCAGCACGTGGTCAAAGAACCTTGAAGGAGTTGGAGGAAGAGTGGCGGAATTTTAGGGAATATTGTTAGTTTATATTGTTATTAATTAAATATCGAGTTATGATCAAAGTAGGGCACAACACTTACGTACACATTCATTCATTTACTGTTAACATCCACAAACACTCTCTCGAGAACACTTAAGGTAGAACACACACACTTAGATTATTTGTAATCTTTTATCATTATTCCACCCATTGTAACCTGATTTTGATATTAATATATTGGTGAGAGACAAGTTGTCATCACCCGGGTTTTTTTCCTTTGATCTGACAAAGATTAAAGGATTTTTCCTCGCAACAAATCACGGTATTCAGATCCATTTTGTTCATATATTCATTATTGTCACCTTAGCACTAAACCTCACAAAACGAATTTGGTTACATTATCATTATTAGATTTTTTACCAAAACAATTAATCTTACTTTACATACATACTTATACATTTTAAAGAGCATTACGTTTGACTTCCTCGAGTATATTTAGGGCCCGGTTCCCTTACTGGCCTCAGATATTATTAGGATCTGGTTCCCTTCTTCCTCAAGTATTATTAGGGCCCGGTTCCCTTCTGCATCGGATATTATTAGGGTTCGGTTCCCTTATTTCCATACAACCATACCTTACCTTTTCTTTATATTTATATTTACAAACTTTCATACGTATACTCAATCTTTCCTATAGCATATTATACATAAAACAATCACATATCATACACTTACCATTTAAGGTAAGTTTATTAACAAATCACATCGAGTATGCACACCACCCCAACAACATAACAAGAAAATGGGGCAAGAAACTCACCTGAGCTCGGTTCATTTAGATTTAATGGTAATTCCTTTCGTGAACTACGCACTGCTAACTGTATAACAATTACATGCATCAATTAACGCTCCCTACCCTATCTTATTTCTAATTTAATATAACCCTCAACGAATGAAAGTCCGGGGGCAGCGCCCCTGGCAGCGGAATCTAGGGGCAGCAGCCCCAAGCAGGGTCCTAGGGGCAGAGCCCCTACCTGGGATCAAGCTGAATGGTTCATTATGACGAATGGTTCCATTCGTTATAATGAATGGTATGATCCGTGTCTTATCGAGTCGAATGAACGAATAGCTAATGAATAAGACCCTTCTTGACTTCTTTGAGATGAATGAGAGGTTCATTTGTTATAAAAGCATCCGAGTGTATCTTATAACGAATCGTTTGATTCGCTGTCCATCATGACAAATGAATGAATAACGATTGAGTAAGATCATTCCTAACATTTGTAAGACGAATGAAAGGTACATTCGTTATGAGGGCGCACGAATGTATCTTATTCGTTATGACGGATTCAACAAATTGACCAGCCATTCACTTATCATAACGAATAAGCATATGAAATTATCCAACATTGACTCTAGTTGTCAAAGTCAAATTGATAAGAACATAAACTATCAATATGTACCAGATTTGCAATTAAACAATGAATCATGATGAAACAACACAAATTTGGCATCAATCAACTCGTATACCCAACACCTATGAACTGCCTATGAACCTCAATCAACCAAACACTTAAACATTATGTTTTAATAGTGTATTTGATCGATGTTTATAACTGGTTCTTTCCTTGATTAATTAACCTTTCAAATGTTTACTAATTTTAATGAGAATCATCAAGTTTGATTTGTCTTTACCAAATGCATCTCAATCAATACAAAGAAATTGATTTTAAGGGTTTCTTTTTGGTTTATACGAGGTGAACGAGCCGAGCATAAACGAACTAGTCTTTGGTTATGAAACGTATCTTAGACCAATCGGTTTCACGAACATAATCTAGTCTCACTGTGTGTCTTGCTCATCAAGATGCTCTAACACCCACGACCTCGGGTCTTTTTATTCGGATCATGGTCTGAGATAAAGGAGGGTGTTTGTGTATGTTTTGGAGTATGTATGGAGGCTAGAAGATAAGAATGAGGGTTTTAGGGTTATAGGGAGATTTAAGGGGTTTATATACCCTTTAGCCCATGGATCTAAGGCCCATTATCATCCCTTATTCCATCTTTCAATGTCCAAGCCCACCATCTGATATTTTATTTACCTAAACTAAATAATAACACATTATTAAGTAAACGAATTTTCTTTTATTTATTATTAGAGTTAAGTGTCATTTTAGTACCTCTGGTTTGGCCAACTACGCAACTTTAATACATATTCTTTATTTTATGCATTTGACTACCTCAGTTTCAAAAAGCTTGCAATTTTAGTACTTTTTTTAACACCATTTATTTTGTTCGTTAAGTCAAGGTTAAATTGGTAATTTCCTTTATTTTATATTTTCCTTTAACCATATCCCCCCTGCATATCTTCATCTCTAACCTATCTTCATCTCTAACCCTAAATCCCAAAAACGACCCCCCTACAATATCAAACGATCATATCACACCTAAATCACTTTATTCTCTCCACCAAATTTCTTTCTTTTCATACATAAATGGAGGCACTTCCACCACTGATGGAACTACTGGTTAACGGCGGAGTAAATCCGGTGAACAACCGGTAGAAGCCGTTGGCCCACCCAAACGACAAAGGCGACTAAGCATCAAATTAAGTGAAATCGGAGATCAACACACGTACGATAATCACTGAAGAAACAAATCGCAACAATGGAGATACACTTCAAAACTGAAAACCAGAAAAACAAAAAGCAACCGGAAACCACCAATTTTGCATCTGATTCAAATGACAGTGACTTGATTTCGTGGCGCCATTGAAAAGTGGGGTTTGGTTTACAAGAGAAGATGGCGACAGTGGATTCAGGCAACTTTTAAAAGATAGCCGAAAATCGAGTGGCAGTTGTGGCTCAAGGGATAGAGAGAGACAGTGCAGGTGGTGGTGGAGCCTGGCAGCAGTGGAGGTTGGCGGTGGTTCTGGAGATAGTGGTTGGCGGTGGTGGGGTGAGATTTTATATATGAAATTGATATAAGATCTCTTTTTTATGTTAAGTGGGAGATCTGGAAGAAGACATGGAGAGAAAAGGCAAAATTACTTAAATACCCTTGACTTAACGGAGGAAAGATGACGGGGTTAAAAAAAGTACTAAAATTGCAATCAAAATGAGGTAGCCATTTGCACAAAATAAAGAATAGGTACTAAAGTTGTGTAGTTGGCCAAACCACATGTACTAAAATGGCACTTAACTCTTATTATTATCAAAAGTAGGACGTTACATTATCTACACATGTTTTTATGTGTTAGTAGTGGTTAATAATATCTTTTCGTAATAAGTTACACTTATTATGTGGTAATATGTTTTAGCTACTCTTGTCATTGGTGGGAAAATTTTTCGTAATAAGTTACACTAAATTGACGATAAATTAAATACTAAATTACCCACACATGTCGCAAATTTTTATAATGTGTAGGTAAGATATCTATACATATATTCAAAACTAACATATGTGTGGATCCTTAGCTTTGTTTACTAACATATAGTATTTGAAAATAGATATGTAGATAAATTATGTATATATTAGATAAATATAAATAAGTAAATAAATCTTTATTATATTTTTAGAAAATGTCGTGGAAAAATAAGTACCTGTTTTATAACAAGCCTACTAGCAAGAAGATGGGAAGAGAATTAGGTAGAGAATAAGTTTATACTATTATTGGTGTGTCATACAATGAAATACCAATTGGTATTTATAAGAGGAGGAAAACTTAAGGAACAAGCCAATCTATATTTGGTGGTTGATAATCATAATAAGAAACATAATAATATCTATATTCATAACACTCCCCCTTGATTATTAACTTCATACGCTTTATGTTGCCTCATTAAAAACCTTGCAAGGAAAACCCAGTGGGACAAAACCTTAGCTAATGGAAAAAGAGTGCATCGCGTATTTTCTCCCACTGATGAGAATCAGTTAAGCTCCTTGAGTCGACGCATCCCGATCCCATGAACCAGTTTCTTAAATGTTGAGGTCGGGAGTGATTTGGTAAACAAGTCCGCTAAATTGTCACTGGAACGAACTTGTTGGATGATAACATCTCCACTCTTTTGCAAATCATGTGTGAAAAAGAACTTTGGCGAAATATGCTTGGTTTTGTCACCTTTGATATAGCCCTCCTTAAGTTGAGCAATGCATGCTGCGTTATCTTCGTGTAAAACCGTCGGCCCCTCGTCTTCAGAAGAAATACCACAAGATCCACGAATTTATTGTATTACCCTTCTTAACCAAAAACATTCTCGACTAGCTTCATAGATTTCTATTATTTCCGCGTGATTAGATGAAGTAGCGGTGATTGTCTACTTTACTGAACGCCATGAAATTGCAGTACCTCCATATGTGAACAAATATCTAGTTTGAGATCGACCTGTATGAGGATCGGAAAAATAACATGCATATGCAAAACCAACCAAACTTGTTTTCGATTGGTTAGTGAAATACAAACCCATATCTTTAGTACCTTGGAGATATCGAAATATTTTGTTTGACCCATTCCAATGTCTCCTTGTCGGGCATGAACTATATCTTGGCAATAAGTTCAAAGAAAACGATATATCCGGTCGTGTATGACTAGCAAGAAACATTAGTGCACCAATTGCGCTTAGATATGGTACTTCTGGACCAATAATTTCTTCTCCATCTCCCGGAGGTCTGAAGGGGTCTTTCTCAAAATCCAGTGCCCTTACAACCATTGGAGTACTTAATGGATGCGATTTCTCCATATAAAATCTTTTGAGTAATTTTTTTGTGTAATTTTCTTGGTGCACAAGGATTCCATATTTAAGATGTTCAATTTGTAATCCAAGACAAAATTTTGTCTTTCCAAGATCTTTCATTTCAAACTCTTGTTTCAAGTATTCAATCGCCTTTTGGAGCTCCCCCGGAGTTCCAATTATATTCAAGTCATCGACATATACAGCAATTATAACATATTCAGATTCTGACCTCTTTATAAAAATACATGGACATACATAATCATTTTTATATCCTTCTTTCAATATGTCTCTTCATAATCAATTCCAGGTCTTTGGGAAAATCCTTGTGCGACCAATCGTGCCTTATATCGTGTAATTTCATTTTTCTCATTACGTTTTCGCACAAAGGCCTATTTATATCCAACGGGCTTTACACCTTCAGGTGTATGGACTACAGGTCCAAAAACTTCTCGTTTCTCAAGGGAATTTAATTCTGTCTCAATTGCGTCTTTCCGTTTTGGCCAATCATTTCTATTTTTACATTCATTGACAGATTTTGGTTCTTGATCCTCATTGTTTTCCATTACTTCTAGCGCTACATTGTATGAAAATTTGTCATCGACGTCGACTTTATTTCGGTTCCATACCTTTCTAGACATAATATAATTTATTGAGATCTCTTCGTTTTCAGGTACCTGAGGTTCTTCTGGAACCATTATGTCTAGTGTCTCTTCAAGAGACTCCTTTTCAGGCGTTGCAGTTACCTTGACAAGACCATCTACATTACTTGCTCCTTTTTTCTTTCGTGGATTTTTATCTTTAGAACCGATTTGTCTACCACGCTTTAGGCGTGCATTAGACTCATTACCAATACGTGGTTGTCCATCAAGGATAACAATTTTTATAACAAGCCTACTAGCAAGAAGATGAGAAGAGAATTAGGGAGAGAATAAGTTTATATTATTATTGGTGTGTCATACAATGAAATACCAATTGGTATTTATAAGAGGTGGAAAAATTAAGGAACAAGCCAATCTATATTTGGTGGTTGATAATCATAATAAGAAACATAATAATATTTATATTCATAACAGTACCTAAATATATTTATATATGTACAATATGAGTAGACATAGATAGGCACAATATGAAAGGTAACTATTATGAACTAAGTTATTAGGGTTATTATTGTCAATTATGGTCATTAGTTAGGATTGTTATCGATCCATTAGGACAAATGATTGTCACCTAGGTGATTGATGGTCATTTGAGGTCTCAAGTGGTCACGTGGTGCGAGTTAATCAATTATGATTAAATAAAGCCAATGATAGACAAATATAGCATTTATTGTTAGTTGGGATCGTTTATTGAGAATTAGTTAGCTTTTGATCAAATAATCTCATTGTTGGTCAATTATAGCTAATGATGATTGGTTGAGGTTCTTGATCATTGTTTTGGGATTTTAGTTTATTAGCTCTATTAACGGTTGATTAATTCATTAATTATGCTAAAATGATATAAGAAAGTTAAACAGACTTAACATGGTTAAATTGAAAATTTTAGTTTCTTAATAATGTTGAGCAAACTCTTGTACTCGCATGGTTAAAAAATTTTATAAAGATTCGGTTAATAAAATGTATTTAACGTAGTCCTCACACCTTTTTCCAATTTATTTTTAGAATTTTATAGTGTCAAATATTTTTTAAATTATGGTTTTTAGTTACACATAAATAGCATTAAACTTAAAAAATCGATGATATTTTATGTAACATGTGTAATTTGTGTAATTTATGTAATATGTATATTTTTTGTCATGTAAATTATGTAGCATGTGTAATATATGTAATTAATGTAATTTTGGGTCATTTATGTTATTGGTGTAGATGCAATTTCTATAACTTATGCCAATTTGTGTACTCTGTAGCCTGAGGTAATTTATGTAATTTGTATAGTTTTTTAATTGTATATTTGGTTTATTTGTGTAGTTTGGGTAAATTATGTGTTTGTCTATGTAATTCCCTATAAAAATATAAATTGATGATTTTATAGATTTGATTAATCTAAATATTAAAAAAGGCGGTGGTATGACCCAGATGCTATTACACATATATCTTGTTGGTTTATATTTAGAATTCATTTTCTATAAAATTAGTTTGTTATTCAAAAACACTTCAAATTTTATTGAAATTTTATTTTTAGGTGAATATTATCACATGTTTATTATTAAAAAATCTTATTTAGTTTTAAACAATCATTTTAAAAAAATTGACTTGGTTAGAAATAAATAAATATTGATATAAAAATGAATTAAAAAGAATATGATTAATGTTTTGTCTTTTTTTTTTTTTGCACTTTTACTTAAATACAGTTTTACCATTCAATATTATTGTTTCATTCTCATTGTTAAATTTTCTATTGTGGGTTAATTAACAACCACAAATCATTAAATAGCTAATAAATATGTGGTCCATGTTTGGTTCGTAAAATTCTTACAACTCAAGAGGTTCTCAAAGTATCCCCCCTCTCTCTCTCTCTCTATATATATATATACCTATATATATGTGTGTGTGTATGTATACACACACAATAGTAGGTACGCGCGTGATGCGGCGACAACGATAGTTTAAAACGTGGTATTCGTTTCCTGTTAGTTTTTAAATCCTCTATTGATATATTGCATAAAATTAGTACGGTCTATGTCATAAGTCTCATACATGTACCTTGAATGTTTGATACTTTATATAAATATTATACTGTTACAAATTGTTGAAATCACTTCTAATGATAAATAGCTATGATTTGCATCATAAAATATAGCATGCTGAGAACACTACAATCACCAACATTACTCAAATACTAATTCAAGAATAGAGGAAGTAACATGAATGCGGAATGTTGACTAAGTTTAATATAAAGTTGCATTAAACATTCAAGATATGAGGCACACCATGTACCTTCAAAGCTCATGGTTCCATTTCTACCAGAATCATACATCCTGCATAAACACAACACAAGACAAAAAAATTAGAACCTTCCGAAGCACAAGGGAAGAAAGGTAATTATAAACTCACACTTTTAAATATAGTTGTATGATCTTATCTCAAAATCTTAATTCCTCATAAAATCATAATGAATTTCAGGTTATAATTATGCATATTTTGGCCGTAAACATCAACTCACATGATACCACGCATGCATATTCGATTGAGTATCTAAACTCATTAACAGGAGTTCAATCAATGAAGAAAAAACCAACTTTACCGAAACTTTTTGTAGGGGTATTTAGTGCATTAACAAGACTTTTGAGTTAATAGAAAACTAACCAACTGGAAAAAAAACTAACTTTGAATCGTTTCAACTTTCCAAAAGACTAATTGAGCCTCAAGTGAGAAAAAGCAGGTCAAATCGAAAATTCATAGATCCAAAAATAAAAAATCTAAAATTCAACCAATAAGGACCATTTCTTTGTCAAAAAAAAAGAACTAAATTAACTACTAAATAGTAATAATAACGACTGACCACCAAGACAAAATCGTGTCATTGAATCTAATTTATCCATTGCGAAACAAACAATAACAACTTGATCAGTTGCTACACTTCCCGTATATATTTTTAAATGAAGAAAAAATGTTATTATCCAATTGAACTCACCAAGCGGACATTATAGAATCTTTTATTAACCATTTATAATATAGTTTATAACAAAAATGATTAAGAGCGCTAATTTTAATTGCAAACATAAAGCTTCATAAACCATTTTAACAGACCTCAATTTAGTTCCGGTCATAACGGGCCATTTTTAAAAATTGTCAATTTGGTTACAGGTCGGTACGTGTTCGGTCAAGACGCCTTCGGTTCGAAACGGACCACCTTTTTTTAAAGGGAAATTTGGTTTGGGTCGGGAGAGAGTTGGGTCAGATCGTGCCAACTTTAAGAAAAGGTCATCTATTTCGGGTCACAATGGGCCATTTTTTTTTTAAAAAGAAAGATCACTTTATTTGGGTAAGAACGGGTTTGGACAAAAATAATTGTCAGTCGAAACGGGCCACGTAAAAACATAATGAAAGTATTTATGAAAACTCTTTAGAGCTAAACAAAGAGCTCAACTTAAACATGAAAACTAAAAATGTGAAACAAACTGATCATTTTACCTTATGAATGACTTTTTGACTAAAAACGGTATATTATAGAACGGGTCAAATAAGGGCATAATTGACAAAAGTAGCAAACTGAGTACCGAAAGATCGAAAATCTCATGAGCATGACTTTCTATCTTAGATTGTTTATCACGATGTATTTTTATAATATATGGTAAAATAAGCACACAAAGTTTAATTAAAAAAATACTTGTAACGAAAACAGATCAATTGGTCAGAATTGTTTAAAGATCACTAAAAAGTTTACTTTATTCTAAGTCTTGTGTTTATAAAAAAGATTAATAATTTATAAAATTTATACTATTACAAACACGTGTTGGAAGTCACCAAGTATCTATTTAATTTTATAAATCCTATAACACATTCACAGCTTTAGTTCAAATTAGATTTTAGCTAGTCAACCTATTCCATCTAATATGAAATTTTGACATCGTACGTTATCTTTAAAAATTAAAATTTTGATATTTTGATAAAAATGGGTTACCATTCTCATGATGAAACATACTTTAGAAATAAACAGATTGCTATTAACATGCACATTGATGAGAATGTCGCTCTTAAACAAGAGTTACAATCTGTAAAGATTGAAACTAAAAGAGTTGGTCAAAAGCTTAAGAGTGATTCGGCGTCATCATATGTTTTTGATCACATAATTTCTTTAAAGAATAATGGGGATGAAGAACAAACTTGTTTAGGGTATCATTTAGTTCCGCCTCTAATTTGGAATTCATATATTCCAAAAGAACCGAAAGGTTTTCTCAAGGCATTGAACTTGGAGATTAATTCTTCAAAGAATGATTCTAAAACAATTTGCCTGATTCAATAGATGTATTTGAAAAATCTGTGAATAGTTCTGAGTGTTAAAGTTGATGAACAAGTGTTGAATAAATCTGTGTCTGAGATTAAACTGAGAACAAGAGGTTTGCAAATACAAGCTTTTATAACAAGGCACAAGTCAAATCATTTAAATAAATAGTGTTTGTTAAAGCTGGTACAATTGACTCTAAAAAAGATGTTTTTAGAAAGCAAAGTAATGAAGAATTTTTCAAGAAAAAACAACATGATCAAGTTGAAAAACAATCTTCACCGGTTGAATTTGTAGTTGACCGAAGAAGATGTTTCAATTGCAATAAGATAGGACCTTTGTTGAAAAACAACCGTTTTCAACATTATCATGTTCACAAGGAAAAATTCAAATTTTTTAACAAAAATGTGCCAAACACCAACACAGAATTTGTTCCAACCAAGATTCTTAAAAGAGAATAAAATTTGGTTAAAAGTGTTAAAAATGTGTTTGAAGTTGGAAAAAGTTCTTCAGTAAAAAGGGACAAATTTTACATCAAGAAACATACTAAAGGTTAAAATTGGGTTGCAAAAGTAAAAGTAATGATAACTACTTTCAAATTTCCAAGATTATAAACTATGATTAAGAAACATTAGGAAACTCAACTCAAAATTAGTAAACAACAATCTAACTATACTATTAAAGAAATAGGCTTTAAGTCCATTTTCCCCCTTTATATTGGTTGGTGATTATACTTTCCATGTATATCAACGGCTTCTCTAATTTTCATCTTAATAAAATAAATCAATAATATATTTAAATAAGATTTATCAATGCTATTTAAGTATTCTCTTTCATTGAATGTTTAATTTTGAATTTTGAATATTTTATAATTATGTTTGAACTTAATAATTCTAATTAATAATTAATTACGATTTCTTTATTATGTATACTATAACTTTAATTATGTTTTATAACTAATTTTATTTTATTAATTTTGGTTGATTTCATTCACAACCTTTGTTAATTTAGATAATATATAATATATAATTTAGATAATTATTTGATATTTCATCAATAGAAGAGATCACGGATTTAATATAGAGATTACGGATAATATATATATATATAATATATAGAGATTACCGATTTAACTTTAGTATAATTTTTAAAATATTATATGTATTTAAATTTATCAAATTCATCAAATTTACCGGTTTCTACCATTCATGTTAAGTTTAGGAAAGAATGACCCATTTGATTAAGGAAATTGTTTAATTACGGAATTTCTGAATTTGAATTAATTATTGTATATTATTTGATTTGATTATCTGTTATATTTGTTATGATTAAAAATCATTAAGTTTTACTATAATTAAGATGTTGACCCATTGACTTATTATTGTTTACCAATTGAGTTAAAAATCCAATGGTTAAAATTTGTATCAGTCAATCCATTAATTAAGGCTTCCTTTTTAAATAAATTTTACATAAATATAAGATTAGAACCAATAATTTTTACATAATATAAATTTGGAACCAATTATATTAATATCAATTATAATATTTAAATCATTAATGTCTCAATCGATTAATTATTTGATTAACCATCCTGAAGATTTACTATAAATACAAATGTTGAAATATTGTCTGATTTAAATAATTGGTGCTGATTTAAAATAATTCGTGCTGATTTTAAATTTTCTAATTGATTATATTGTATTTGATAATTAGTGTTCAATTGTATTCAAATTCTGTTAATGTTAATAAATAAAAACAAAATTAGTAACTTTTATTTTCACACCTTATATGAATTACATTACATAATATATGGTGTTATAGTCAACATTTAAATTAAATAATATTACATTTATACATTAATAAGTTTATTTTCGTATGTTCAAATATAGTCAACATTTAAATTAAATAATATTACATTTATACTAATCTAATTATGTAACATTGCATTTTAGTAAATTCAAAATTTGAAAATCAATTAATTATGATTTCCCTTCCATTCGTTCTTACTATAACCTTTTTGAAAATTTTAGAAATTTCCTAAATTTTTGTTTCTAATCAATTACATGTATACCTTACTTCTATAATTCAGTCTCCCATAATTCATTTCGTATAAATACGTAACTTTGATAGGGTAATTCTTACACCATCAAACCCTCTTTAGCAAAACGATTAGCTTTGTGCCAAAGGTTTTTATTTTGTGTTGATTTTATGTCGTCCATTTTTTTATTCATTTTTTGGCTTAAAAGTGTTATTGTTCCTAAATGATTTTTTTGTTTTTTAAAAATTTTTCACTACTAGCAAGATTGAGCCAACAAATATCACCATGTTGAACCAATTGGATGTTCTAAACAGTGAGTGTATCCTAAAGGTGCGTATTTTGAAACTTTGGCGGCTGAAGGGCAACTCAAATCCGGGCAAGATTGGTACATCGAAATGATTGGGCAAGACGAAATGGTATTGTTAACACATTCATTAATTTAATATATTATTCATACAACTTTTTACTAATATTAATAATAATGTGACAGGGCATCAAAATGCAAGCTTATGTAAGGAAGCCTTGCATTCCCAAGGTTTTGAGATGTACAAAATATTGTTGATTTATTTTCTTATCAAAATTATTATGTTAATTATTCTGATTACATCCATTGATAATTCTTACTAATTTGTTTTTTAATAGTTCAGTTGTAAGGCCCCGTTCCCGGTAGCCCTACTTTAGAGTTGGATTTCTCATAAACACAGTTCTTTTAAATCAGAGTTAATTAAAACTTTCGCAGAATATAAAACTTTAACAGTTTATTACAAAACATTTAATCTTTTCTTTAAAACCATAACATAAAATATCATATTTAAAACATCGCTTCTTCCATCTTCAGATGCCAACCGTTCAATCCATGCCATGTGCCATCCTCATGCCGGCTCTTTAGTTTGCTCACCTACGTGCATACTAAAAGTCAGCTACGTTGAGTGAACTCTAGTTAATCAAGCAACTTACCATACAACCACTACATGCATTTATATACGTGTCTGAAGATACCTAGCCATCTATCTATCTTGGTCACCTTACCACTTAACCACTTAACTTCACCTAACGACTTAGCCACTTGTTTACGAAAGAACATAGGGGCTTACCCTCCCACGTACTCACGTTATGCCACTTATTTAACGAAGTCACGTAGAGGCTTTTCCTCTCACGTACCCTCTTCATGCCACTTAATAACAGAGGCACGTATAGGCTTACCCTACCACGCACTCACGTCATACCACTTTAATAACGATGGCACGTATAGGCTCACCCTACCACGTACCATCGTCATGCCACTGTCACTCTTACTAACCCGCTCCACTTCTATCACACTCTACTTCTACTTGTATATCACACACTTCCTATCAGTACATCATTTAAGTAATAAGCAAATCACATCATAGCATTCATACACACTAATAATCACCTGGCAATCATTCTCCTTGATGATACGTGTAATATCCGAAGATCGTTAACGAACCGACAAGCATTATATAATAGCTAACTTATATTTCATCTATAGCATACACTTACCACTTAAGGTAAGTGTATTCACACTTCACGTCGAGTATGCACACAGCCCCGAAAACATAACAAGGAAATGGGGCTAGAAACTCACCTGATCTCGGTTGCGTCCGCCGTTTAAGGTTATTCCCTTCCTTTGCTGTGCACGGCTAGCTGTATAACAATTATGCGTATTGATTACTATCACTTTTTGTCACACCCTCAAAATCCACTAGCGGAGTTTTACCGTCAGAGGGTGTGAACTAACAGGATCGGAATCATTAGTTATAATCCAACCATAAATAAAGTTTTCAAACCACGAAAACATTTAAGTGTAAATAAATGCGGAAGCGTAAAACCTTTAACCAAAAGTTGCGTCACGCAGGACGACTTATAAACCCAAATAATAATAGTTTAAAACAGTTTGCATAAACAATAGCGTTCAAAGTAATGCATGATCCTATACCGCGCGTCCGCCTCGGCAACCTGAGAATAACATACTTAAAGTGTAAACACGGGGTTGGTGAGTTCAGAAGTTTATATCAATAAAGCGTTTATGTTTGCGTTTTGCGTTTTGCGTTTTGCGTTACCAGATAGTGTTAAATCAATTATATATCTATAGGTAGCTAGCCTATAAAGCAAGTATTACTAAGTGTTCGACACCGAAGCTGACTGTTTATCATGTGCCTTGCCACCAGGTCTATCCCGACCATGGTAATGTGTTAGCCAAAATTACACCCACTCGACCTCCAGTCGAGCTTAGCGTTGGGTGGGTTTTGTCAAACCCAGTAGTACTACTCAACAGTGACTCGCTATTATCCAATACTAAACGGTTCGATGTGTGAAGGACTTCAGTTGTTTCGTTTGTCACTTAGCCTTTACAAGTGATATATAACAATTAACAAAATCTAAAAGCGTTTCGGAGTATGTATTCTCCCCCAAGTGAAAAAGCGTTTAAAGGAGTTAAAAGGGGAATGTGAAACTCACTGTTTGCGAAGAATTCCAAAAACGAGTAAACCAAAGGATGCGCGTAACAGAAAAATCCTCACTAGCGTTCTAAAACAACAAATGAGATTTTCTAAGTGTTGGCACTATTATCGAGTTTCTAGACTCGGCACATAATACCTATGCATAAAATTCGTTTCGTGTTTCGTTTGTGAATTGTGTGTGTCTCAACAAACACATTCGTGATACGTTACATGTGTGAGTAACTATTTACGTTTCAAGTATTAATAGTGTACATTTCTAGCAATTATTCCCCGCAAGGGCAATTTGGTCAAAACATAACAATTATCTACAATTAGCACGTTTCATGTATTTTCACAAAGTTCAGCAGCTAGTTTCAGCAAGACAGAATTCTACTTGAAAGATTACTCTATTCAACAGCTCATAGCATCTCAATTAATTCACCAAAAATCGTCACGAAAGTATACATGGGTTAGGTTTCTAGAACATATTTTATTGTATTTTTATTCCACATAGATTTCTCCCAATGATCAAAACACTACAGCAAACTCCCAGCAGTCAAAATCATGCGCAACAGAAAGTTATTTGTTATTCCCGTTAAATGAAAAATCCAATTAATGCAAGACCAATTGGGTTAGGTTCTTAAATCAACATGTTAACTTCCAGAAGTGGAACCAACCCATTTGGTCTTGTAATTCATTAGATATGACAATTACAAAACAACTTAACAGCAGGTCTCACAATTCAGATTTGCACTTCAGTTTTGTAAAATAATAAAAGTTAACCTTTTCTCGTCCAAAAATTACAAACTTGGACTTTATAGAAACTAGACTCAACATAGCATCTTGTAGTGTTAACAACCTCGACCAAATTCCACATTAACAGTTACAGTTGTCTAAACATAACTTACAATCTGTCCAGTACCAGTTTTGACCTTTAATCACATTTAAATCGTTTGAGGAACCAAAACACCTCCAAATTAGGCGTGGTTGGGTTTTCTGGAAACTAGACTCAGAGTACTACCTCTTAGACTCATAAATAGCTCAGTTTGCTTTTATATTTAACAAGTTACATGTCGTTCAAGTTTAACAATCTCTGCTGTCAAAACTCAGCAAGCACAAACAATCGTCTAACATGCATCCTAAGCATACGACATAACTCCAACATGCAATAAACATCATTAATCATAAGAATCAGTAGTAACCCTCTAGGGTTTACAAGTAATCCATGATTTAACATTCTTTCACCGTTCAAAATCACATATGATCATCAAAATCAATAACTAACGCATAATCAATCATCAAGCATAACATCAAACCCTAGTTCATCTTACTCATCAATTTCATGACTTCGGGTTTTGGATTAACCCATTCAAGATCAAATTAAACGTATAGAAAGCATAGAATAGTTGTTTATACCTTCCTAGCACCTTAATCTTCAACCAAACTTGAAAAATCTTGTGTGTATGTGTGTGTTTGTTTTCGGCAGCCAAGAGAGGGAGAGGGGAGGGGGGCCGATCGGGATTAGAGAGAGGAAGAGAGAGTTAGGGATTTGGTTATTATTAAATAATAACATGTTACATCAAGGCCCCTCCACTTCTAAATATTATATTTCTAGCCTAAGTAACTTGTTTGCATCTTGAGTTAGTGTTCTAAATGATATTATCAAATAACACATAAGCATAACACATAATTATCACATAATTATTGTTTGGATGTTTTTCGTTTATTCACCAATGGTTTGCGTCAACTCGTTTGCTTTTCGGTGTAAATCCCGAAAGATTACACATGTAGTAATTGTCAAGTGTCATTTAAAACCCTAGTTTAAATGTAATGAGATGTGCGTTATAGATCAAGTGATCTTAAGTTTGAATTGACGGAGTTTGAGTTAACGGAGTTAACCTGAAATTGACGAGTGTCACATCATTCCCATGTTAAAGAATTTTCGTCCTGAAAATTTGAGTCAAGTCGCGATGGGTGACTGAAAAAGTAAGAAAAAATTTTCAGTTTGTCACATCATCCCCTAGTAGAAAGAAATTTCGTCCCGAAATTTAATTCATACCTCTGGTGATTTCTGACGGTTTGACGGGTTTCGCGGTTTTCGGTGTTTGGTCAACCCTTCAAAAAGGTGAGGATACTTTTTCATCATTTGATCCTCGTGTTCCCACGTGAACTCCGGTCCACGTCTCGAGTTCCAACGAACCTTTACGATTGGAATCTTGCTGTGCTTGAGTGTTTTGGTTTCCCAATCTAAAACTTCAATTTGTTCTTCAATGAAGCGTAGTTGTTCATCAACTTGCAATTCGTCCAAAGGGACTGCTTGGGTTTCATCGGATAGACATTTCTTCAAATTGGATACATGGAATACATTGTGTACACTGCTGAGTTCTGTTGGTAAATCCAGTCGGTACGCCACCGGACCAATGCGCTCAGTTATCCGGTAGGGACCAATGTATCGTGGGTTGAGTTTGTTTCGCTTCCCGAAGCGAACCACACCTTTCCAAGGTGAGACTTTGAGTAATACTTGGTCGTTCACTTGAAATTCAAGAGGCTTTCGACGCTTGTCGGCGTAACTCTTTTGGCGATCTCGTGCTGCTGCCATACGGTTGCGGATTTGAACAATCTTTTCAGAGGTTTCGAGTACTAGTTCCGGACCATTGATCTGGCTATCACCCACCTCTGCCCAGCAGAGAGGTGATCGACACTTCCGTCCGTACAACGCTTCAAACGGCGCTGCCTTAATGCTTGCGTGGTAGCTGTTATTATACGAAAACTCTACCAAAGGTAAGTGAGGTTCCCAACTTCGCCCATCCGTCTGAGGATGGTAGGCTGTGCTCATATCAAGGCGGGTACCTAGTGCGCTTTGCAGTGACTTCCAGAAATGCGAAGTGAAATTGGAATCTCGATCAGATATGATTGAGACAGGCACTCCGTGTCTAGACACTTCTTCTTTCATGTAGATGCGAGTCAATCTTTCCATTTTGTCCGATTCTTTGATTGCTAAGAAGTGTGCAGACTTAGTCAACCGGTCAACGATCACCCAGATGGTATCGCATCCCGTCGGTGTTTTGGGTAATCCCGTGATTAAATCCATTGAAATGTGTTCCCATTTCCACATTGGGAGTTCCGGTTGCTGTAGCAGACCAGATGGTTTCTGATATTCTATTTTGACTCTTGCACAAGTCAAGCATTTGCTCACGTAGGTGGCAATGTCGGCTTTCATGTTCGGCCACCAGTAAAGTGCTTTCAGGTCATGGTACATTTTATCTGAGCCAGGATGGATAGAATATCTGGACTTGTGTGCTTCGTCCATCACTAAAGTTCTCAACTCTCCGTATCGCGGAACCCAAATCTAGTTTTCGAATTATTGGACCCCGTCCGATTTGGTTTCAAGTTGCTTGTTCATGCCCCGCATGAGTTCTGATGGAAGATTATCATCTCTCAAGGCTTCGAGTTGCGCATCGCGAATCTGATCGGGTAAGTTGGCATGAATCGTAAGTTGTAATGCTCGCACTCGCCTAGGTTTATCGGTTTCTTTTCTGCTGAGAGCGTCGGCCACTACATTGGCCTTGCCAGGGTGGTACTTGATTGCACAATCATAATCCTTAAGCAGCTCGACCCAACGACGCTGTCGCATGTTCAGCTCTTTCTGATCGTAGATATGTTGGAGACTCTTGTGGTCGGTGTAAATGGTAAACTTGGTACCGTACAAGTAATGCCTCCATATCTTAAGGGCAAACACCACAGCTCCGAGTTCCAAGTCATGGGTCGTGTAGTTCTTCTCGTGAATCTGTAGTTGTTGAGAGGCATAGGCTATAACCTTCTCGAGTTGCATCAGCACGCAACCGAGACCTTGTATCGATGCGTCACAATGTACCTCAAAATTTTCTGTTCCCTCGGGAAGGGCTAAAATAGGGGCGCTACAGAGTTTGGTTTTCAACAGTTGGAAAGCGGATTCTTGCGCGTCTCCCCAATTGTACTCAGTACCCTTGTGAGTCAAAGCGGTGACGGGTTGAGCAATCTTTGAAAATCCCTCGATGAAACGTCGGTAGTAGCCGGCTAGTCCTAGGAATTGTCGCACCTCGGTTGGAGTCTTAGGTGCTTCCCAGATTTTGATGGCCTCTACTTTACCGAGATCGACATGGATACCATTCTCATTGATCACATGTCCTAATAAGTGAACCTCGCGAAGACAAAATTCGCATTTCGAGAGTTTAGCCTACAGTTGTTCCTTCTTTAGCAATTCTAGGATTAACCTCAAGTGTTCTTCGTGGTCAGTCTTGTCCTTGGAGTAGACGAGGATATCATCAATAAAAACAATCACAAATTTGTCGAGGTACGCCTTGCATACTCGATTCATGAGATCCATAAATACGGCTGGTGCGTTGGTTAAGCCAAAAGGCACAACCGAAAACTCGTAGTAACCATACAGAGTTCTGAAAGCCGTCTTTGAAATATCTTCTTCGCGCACTCTTAATTGATGGTAACCAGATCTCAGATCGATCTTCGAGTAGTAACTCGATCCTTGTAGTTGGTCGAACAGATCATCAATTCGGGGTAAGGGATAACGGTTCTTAATCGTCACTTTGTTCAGCTCTCGGTAGTCGATGCACATGCGGAAAGTCCCGTCCTTCTTTCGAACAAATAAGACAGGTGCTCCCCATGGTGATGAGCTAGGTCGGATAAACCTTTATCCAACAAATCTTGTAATTGAGTGGACAACTCCTGAAGCTCCGCCGGTGCGAGCCGATACGGGGCTTGGGCTATGGGTGCCGCACCGGGGGTCAACTCGATTTGGAACTCGACTTGTCGAATAGGAGGGAGTCCAGGAAAATCCTCCGGGAAAACTTCCGGATAATCTCGCACAATCGGTATATCTTTGATTCGCTTCTCCTCCACGGGTTTCTCAACAATATGGGCTAAGATTGCCAGATGACCCTTTCGTAAATATTTCTGTGCCTTCATGAGGGTGATGACGCTGGTGGTCATGCCGCTTTTCTCGCCCTTGATCGAAATGATCTCGCCGGAATGGGTAGTGATGTGGACTATCTTGTCGTGACATATAATCTCCGCTCGGTTCTCGGATAACCAGTCCATGCCGACAACGACATCGAAACTACCAAGTGTAAAAGGTACAAGGTCGATATCAAAAGTATGACCCGATAGTTTCAACTTACATCCCGCAAGTACATGAGTTGTTTCTATAGACCTTCCGTCAGCTAATTCAACAGGAAACTTAGCATCTAACGGGGTTGGAGTTAAGTCTAAGAGTTTACTAAAGGCTATCGATACAAAACTCCTATCAGCTCCAGTGTAAACAGAAGCAAAATAGTCGTTCACAGGAAAATTACCGGTCACCACATACGGGTCGCTGCGGGCTTGGCCCGAGCCAATGAAGAAAGCTCTACCTTTATCATTGCTTCCGCCACTGCTGTTGCCTCCATTGTTCTCATTCTGCTTTGGCTTGGGGCAATCCTTCCTGAAATGACCCTCTTGACCACACTCGAAACACCCTTTAGTTGCCATGGGTGGTTTAGGAGCACCCTTTGCCGCTAGGTCTCCCCTACATTCCTTGGCCTGATGGCCCATTTTTCCGCATCTCAGACACTTGACACGGTCACACGGGCCAGCATGGTGATAGTTGCACCTGTTGCATTTCGGGTGTTTCTCAGCATAGCCGCTCGAACCCTGCCCGCCACCGTTGTTGTTATTGTTGGGACCCTGATTATTGAAGCTCCGGGCGAGTTCGGGCTTTCGGTAGTGTTGTTGCTGTGGGGGGTTCGATGATGTGGACCTGGTGTTGTCAAATTTCCTCTTTCCATTACTCGGGTTGTTGTTGCTGTTGTTGTTAGTGCTCGAGTTGTCACGGGTTTTAGAGGTCGAACCTCTAGGTGGTAATGCACCTTGGGTCACTGCCTGATCCGTCCGTTTGTAAGCTAACCGGATCGCTTGTTGAATTGTAGCCGGTTTGGAAGACGTCACCATACCCAAAATTTGCGGTACCAACCCATCGATGTACATCTCGATCCTCTTACATGGCGGGTCTACCATCCGTGGACACATTACTGCTAGCTCGTGAGAACGAGTGGTGTAAGCTTCAATCTCGGAACCCACCATTTTCAATGACCAAAACTCAGATTCTAACTTCGCGATCTCCTCTCTAGGACAATACTCTTCTTGCATCATATTCTTGAACTCTTCCCAGTTCATAGCGTTTGCAAATTCCAATCCAAGAATTTGCACATTCGAACTCCACCAAGTGAGAGCCGAATCTTCCAGTGTTCCAGCAGCAAATTTGACCCTACTGGCAGGTGGACAGTTACACATCTCAAAAGCTGATTCAGCCTTCTCAGCCCAACGCAGGAAACCTATGGCTCCCTCAGTGCCCTTAAACGAATTGGGCTTCCAATCCAGGTAGTTCTTGAAAGTACACGTTCCAGTTGGACCTCCGGCTTGATTCTGAACATGTGCGGCTAGAGCTGCCGCCGGTTCCATCTCTTATCAATCCGGGAATGTCCGCTCTCGCCGAGCGCATAAAACCCACGTCACGCTCTAAACAAGAGACAACAGCTGCGATAACTCACTCGTTGGTTCGGTTATAGGTGGTAGAGTGTTGGGGTAAGAAGGACGACTCGGGTGGGGTAACGGGGGAACTTGTTCGCGATACACCATACGTCGGATCAGACTCGGGTACCAATCCCAGCTAACGTCGTCGTCGTACATGCCTCCAGACAGGCGATACCTCTTCGGTGCAGGGGCTTCTAGTTCCGGGACTACTCGGGGTGATGATGAGGTAGGTAGTTACGGTTCCTTTCCATGAGCATGAGTCATCTGATCGGATGATGATGATGGTAGCGTCAACATCCCTACAGATAAGCCGTGTATGCGCGCGTATGAGTGAATGAGGTAAAGAGATAAGATAACGAGAGACTAAGCAAAATATATATGCAGTGCGTATAATTATAACTAATGGGTCGTTGCGGTTATAGTCTAGTATGCATGAAATTTCTAGTTCGCTATAACCAATGGCTCTGATACCAATCTGTCACACCCTCAAAATCCACTAACGGAGTTTTACCGTCAGAGGGTGTGAACTAACAGGATCGGAATCATTAGTTATAATCCAACCATAAATAAAGTTTTCAAACCACGAAAACGTTTAAGTGTAAATAAATGCGGAAGAGTAAAACCTTTAACCAAAAGTTGCGTCACGCAGGACGACTTATAAACCCAAATAATAATAGTTTAAAACAGTTTGCATAAACAACAGCGTTCAAAGTAGTGCATGAACCTATACCGCGCGTCCGCCTCGGCTACCTGAGAATAACATACTAAAAGTGTCAACATGGGGTTGGTGAGTTCACAAGTTTATATCAATAAAGCGTTTACGTTTGCGTTTTGCGTTTTGCGTTTTGCGTTACCAGATAGTGTTAAATCAATTATATATCTATAAGTAGCTAGCCTATAAAGCAATTATTACTAAGTGTTCGACACCGAAGCTGACTGTTTATCATGTGCCTTGCTACCAGGTCTATCCCGACCACGGTAATGTGTTAGCCAAAATTACACCCACTCGACCTCCAGTCGAGCCTAGCGTTCGGTGGGGTTTGTCAAACCCAGTAGTACTACTCAACAGTGACTCGCTATTATCCAATACTAAACGGTTCGATGTGTGAAGGACTTCAGTTGTTTCGTTTGCCACTTAGCCTTTACAAGTGATATATAATCTAATAACAAAATCTAAAAGCGTTTCGGAGTATGTATTCTCCCCCAAGTGAAAAAGCGCTTAAAGGAGTTAAAAGGGGAATGTGAAACTCACTGTTTGCAAAGAATTCCAAAAACGAGTAAACCAAAGGATGCGCGTCACAGAAAAATCTTCACTAGCGTTCTAAAACAACAAATGAGATTTTCTAAGTGTTGGAACTATTATCGAGTCTCTAGACTCGGCACATAATACCTATGCATAAAATTCGTTTCATGTTTCGTTTGTGAATTGTGTGTGTCTCAACAAACACATTCGTGATACGTTACATGTGTGAGTAACTATTTACGTGTCAAGTATTAATAGTGTACATTTCTAGCAATTATTCCCCGCAAGGGCAATTTGGTCAAAACATAACAATTATCTAGCAATTAGCACGTTTCATGTATTTTCACAAAGTTCAGCAGCTAGTTTCAGCAAGACAGAATTCTACTTGAAAGATTACTCTATTCAACAGCTCATAGCATCTCAATTAATTCACCAAAAATCTTCACGAAAGCATACATGAGTTAGGTTTCAGAACATATTTTATTGTATTTTTATTCCACATAGATTTCTCAAAATGATCAAAACACTACAGAAAACTCACAGAAGTCAAAATCATGCGCGACAGAAAGTTATTTGTTATTCCCGTTAAATGAAAAATCCAATTAATGCAAGACCAATTGGGTTAGGTTCTTAACCCAACATGTTAACTTCCAGAAGTGGAACCAACCCATTTGGTCTTGTAATTCATTATATATGACAATTACAAAACAACTTAACAGCAGGTCTCACAATTCAGATTTGCACTTCAGTTTTGTAAAATAATAAAAGTTAACCTTTTCTCGTCCAAAAATTACAAACTTGGACTTTATAGAAACTAGACTCAACATAGCATCTTGTAGTGTTAACAAACTCGACCAAATTCCAAATTAACATTTAGTTACATTAGTCTAAACATAACTTACAATCTGTCCAGTACCAGTTTTGACCTTTAAACACATTTAAATCATTTGAGCAACCAAAACACCTCCAAATTAGGCGTGGTTGGGTTTTCTGGAAACTAGACTCAGAGTACTACCTCTTAGACTCATAAATAGCTCAGTTTGCGTTTATATTTAACAAGTTACATGTCGTTCAAGTTTAACAATCTCTGCTGTCAAAACTCAGCAAGCACAAACAATCGTCTAACATGCATCCTAAGCATACGACATAACTCCAACATGCAATAAACATCATTAATCATAAGAATCAGTAGTAACCCTCTAAGGTTTACAAGTAATCCATGATTTAACATTCTTTCACCGTTCAAAATCACATATGATCATCAAAATCAATAACTAACGCATAATCAATCATCAAGCATAACATCAAACCCTAGTTCATCTTACTCATCAATCATGACTTCGGGTTTTGGATTAACCCATTCAAGATCAAAATTAAACGTATAGAAAGCATAGAATAGTTGTTTATACCTTCCTAGCACCTTAATCTTCAACCAAACTTGAAAAATCTTGTGTGTATGTGTGTGTTTGCTTTTGGCAGCCAAGAGAGGGAGAGGGGAGGGGGCCGATCGGGATTAGAGAGAGGAAGAGAGAGTTAGGGTTTTGGTTATTATTAAATAATAACATGTTACATCAAGGCCCCTCCACTTCTAAATATTATATTTCTAGCCTAAGTAACTTGTTTGCATCTTGAGTTAGTGTTCTAAATGATATTATCAAATAACACATAAGCCTAACACATAATTATCACATAATTATTGTTTGGATGTTTTTCGTTTATTCACCAATGGTTTGCGTCAATTCGTTTGCGTTTCGGTGCAAATCCCGAAAGACTACACATGTAGTAATTGTCAAGCGTCATTTAAAACCCTAGTTTAAATGTAATGAGTTGTGCGTTATAGATCAAGTGATCTTAAGTTTGAATTGACGGAGTTTGAGTTAACGGAGTTAACCTGAAATTGACGAGTGTCACACTTTTCATTTCGTGTTTCTAGTTAAATTATTACCCTCAACGAACGGGGGTCCTGGGGCAGCGCCCTTGGCAGCGGGGTCTAGGGGCGGCAGCCCCTTAGCAGGGTCCAAGGGGCTGAGCCTCTGGCTGGGATCGAGCTGCTATAACGAATTAAGTCTAATTCGTTATCAGATCTTGGTCTAATTCGTTATCAGATCACACTCTAATTCATTATCCGCTTCGTTACTCTGTTTCGTTAGCTAATTCGTTATCTGAACTTAGCGGATTGGGCAAGTAACGAATCAATTGATTCGTCTGACTCGTTTCCTTATTTTCATCTGACTCTTTACCTAGAGACCGCCTAATTCGTTATCTGAATTATGACGAATGGTGGGTAACGAATCGCTTGATTCGTTATTTGAACATAACAAACTGGGTAGCTAATTCGTTATCTTGACAGCGAGTAACGAACTACCTGATTGGTTATCTTAATTATAACGAACCGTCTAGTTCTTATCGAGATCTTTGACTCTAGGTTCAAAGTCAAAATCAATAAAAACAAACGCAATCAACATATACTGAATCTGCAATTAAACCCTCGATTCTCCACGAAACATCACGATTTAGGTATCCTTGGATTCGCCTAACCGACGACGACAAACCCCAACCATTCAATCGTTCAAATACTACGTTTTATAGGGTGCGATTTATACACATATACATACGGCTTTTTCATACTAACAATTAATCTATCAAATTTTAATCAATTTCAGTAAGTTTAGCTTTGTTGGTTTCGTTTTTACCATACTAGCACAGATATATGATTTCTAGACTAATCCGAACCTAAACGAACAAGTTCTCGATATAAACGTAACGTAAACGAGTAGAACTACGAACACGAGGTGGTCTTTGATGTTTCTTTGGTTCGTCACGACGATCTAGAACCAACAAGCTCGGGTTCTCGTCTTCGGATCTTGGCTCGGGTTTTTGGATAATGTTTGTGTGTGTTTCTCAACGTGTAGGCTATGGTGTAGAGATAGATAATAATGGAAAGGATTAGGGTTTAAGGGGTATTTATACTCCCTTAAGCCCATGGACCTAAGGCCCATCTTTCATTTTTGGTCTATCTTTAATTCTATTAACCAAGCCTGATACCCCTAAAGCATTATTATTATATTATTATTAAATATTATTCTAGAATTTTCGGGATGTTACATCAGTATATCTAACATTAATTTATTTTAAATAATTTCAGTTTATGGCGGCCCAAACTGGTAGATTGGCTAATTGCATGGAAAAAGTATTTGATGGAGAGTAGTTTGATTATGTTTGTTTTGGTCATTACTAATGTATTTTAGTTATTAATTTTCTATCATTTTTTATTTTATGTAACTTAGACAATTTATGTAAATTATTTCATTTATATATGAATAACATTCTTTATTTTTTCTGTGTTAAAGTTTTTGAATCTTATCTTGAAAGTTTTAACAACTATTTATTGAACTTTCAAAAAATCGAACGTTTTTTATAATAATATTTACAATTATTTATTTTTGTTTTCAAAATTCAAAATTGACCATTATTGCAACAATCTTTTTTTAGTTTTTAGTAGTATTCAATCTCAAAAATCTTTCCATCTTTTATATTTTACCAAATAATTAGCATAAACGACGTATTTATATACCGAAAATTTTAAATAATTTACTTTTGATAATACTTGAAAGTTAATAAGTTTTGTATTAAAATCACATTAATTTATTTGACCAATTTTATATGTGGTGTATTACTTATTTCAGATGTATATTTAGAAAATCTTAGATATTTACTATAATTTGCTTATTTATTTTTAAAATATTCATTATATTTAATTTAATGATACATTCTAATCAATTATACATTAATTTATTTCTACTTTTAAGAACCGAATTTGACCACTCTTTTTTAGTTTTAATATTCTCCAATCTCAATAAACTTTATATCTTTTATGTTTGACCAATTTTTAATTAGGCATAAATGTCAAGAACGACCGATCCGTCTAAATTATTTTGGTAAAATTAAAAAATAAACTAATAAACTAAATAGATAATAAAACTTTCCATCATTTATATTTGACTAATTTTTCATTAGGCATAAATGTCAAGATTAATGTATAAAATTGAAAAAAGAATTATCTAATGAATTTATTTTTAAATAAGTTAATGATGCTAGAGTCTTGACAATAATTTCGTGATAATTAAAAAAAGTTAGTAGTATATTGTTTAGTTAGTAAACTTATAAAAAAATGAAAAGTTTTTAATAATATTATTTACATTTACTTATTTTTGTTTTTCAAAACCGAAATTAACTACTATTGCAACAATCTTTTGAAGTTTTTAATAGTTTTCAATGTCAAAAACTTTCCATCTTTTATATTTGACCAATTTTTAATTAGAATAAATGACAAATTTAATGAATACAGGAAATTTAAATAATTTACTTTTGATTATACTGAAAAGTTAATATGTGTTATATTAAATACACATAATTTTGACCAATTTAATATATTGTTAATTACTTATTTCAAATTTATATATAAAAAAACTAATATTCACATTTATGCTAAATAATCATCATCTTTAATTTTAATGATACATTCCAATCATTTACACATTCATTTATTTATGTTTTTAATAAACGAATTTGACAACTCTTTGGTAGTTTTTATAGTCTCCAATCTCAACAAAGTTTCCAACAATTTTAATTATGCGTAAATGTCCTATTAATGTATACAATTGAAAAAATAATTATATAATGAAATTGATTTTAAATAAAGTAATGACGTGAAAGAGTTTTAAACATAACTTACTTTAGATTACAGTCAATTTAACAAAATTATAATTAGGGAATGACTTCTATGTAATAAAATTAAAATTAACCGATTTAACTTTAATTATCTCTATATTATTTTAATTAGACTTAATTAGTGAAAGTAGTAGAATAAAAATTTATTACTTCAATTTAACTTAATACATTTAACTAAATGGTCTTTGAATTAGTTTAATTACAAAATAATTTATAATAAAATATATCTTTATTTATTTATTAATGTTTTAAATGAAACTATAATACTTTAAAAATGTTAGCTGTATATTTAATTGTAAGGCCCCGTTACCGGTAGCCCTACTTTCGTGTTGGATTTACTCATAAACGCAGTTCTAAATATCAGAGTTAATTAAAACATTCGCGGAATATAAAAGCTTCCATAAAACATTTCATAACAAAACACCTCTTGTCTTAAAACAACATCTTGTCTTTCAAAATAAACAAAACATTAAACTTAAACGTCTTGCGTCTTCCGATGCCAGCCCCTTATTCAGTGCCACGTGTCTCCTCACGCGAGCTGCCTCATCCTACTCACCTGCGTGCATACTAAAAGTCAGCTACGCTGAGTGAGTTCTAGCTAATCACATAATCATACAATACCTTCTTACATTTCATACTTAACCTCTTAACTTTCTTACATGCACACGTAAGTGCATATACTTTCATTCTTACCTACATACTTCCTTTACATACATAATCATACGTTTTAAAGAGCCTTTCGCCCTATAACCTCACAGATATTATAAGGGTCTGGTCCCTAACATCACAGATATTATAAGGGTCTGGTCCCTAACATCACAGATATTATTAGGGTCTGGTCCCTAACATTACAGATATTATTAGGGTCTGGTCCCTAACATCAAAGATATTATTAGGGTTTGGTCCCTTTGTTTCATGTAACTGTACCGTACCTGTTCATACATACTTTCCTTGACAATACGTGCAATCTCCGAAGAGTGTTCACGTACCATCATCATAACATACATACATTATGCATACATCATATATTCATACATACATCCTATCTTTCATCATACTTATCAATCATATCTTAACTACCACCTAACGGTACATGCAATATCCGAAGATCGTTCACGCACCGTCAAACAATCATCATACATAAATCATACAAGGCATACACTTACCACTTAAGATAAGTGTATTAACTATCACATTGAGTATGCACACAACCCCGAAAACATAACAAGGAAGTGGGGCTAGAAACTCACCTCAAGGCGGTTGCGTTCACCGTTTATGGTTATCCCCTTCTTTAGATGTGCGCGACTAACTGTATAATAATTATACGTATCAATAACTATCACCACACATATCGTCTTTCTAGTTTAATTATTACCCTCAACGAGCGGGGGTCCGGGGGCAGCACCCCTGGCAGCGGGGTTCTAGGGGCGGCAGCCCCTAGCGGGGTCCAAGGGGCAGAGCCCCTGGCTGGGGTTAAGCATTTTGAATCATTGAATAATATGCTACTTAAAAGTTCAAGGGTTTATTTGTAATTAAATCATTCTTTTCTAAGTCCAGGGACCATTCTGTCATTCTGTTAAACTTCTAATTTGTTACTTATCCTTAACGAACTGACTTACCATGACGAACTGGTTCTTGTAACGAATTGGAACCTTTAACGAACTGGACTCTTAACGAATCAGTCCATGTAGCGAACCAGTCCAAGTAGCGAATTGGACCTTCTAATTCGTTATCTACTTTAACGAACTGGTCATAACGAATCAAGGGTGATTCGTCACCCCTTTCCCTTAACAAATTGAACACGAACTGTAATCAGTTCGCTATGTTCCCATGGACGAACTTGTGACAATCGTCAATTTCAGGTTAACCTCGTTAACTCAACTCCGTTAATTCAAACTTTAAGATCGTTGAATCTATAACGCATACTTCATTACATTTAAACTAGGGTTTAAATGACGCTTAACACTTACTACATGTGTAGTAGTCTTTCGGGATTTGCACCGAAACGCAAACGATTGAGGAATAAACGAAGCACACTAAAACACTAATGATGTGATAACTATGTGTTAGGATTATGTGTTATATTATTGTCATGATTATGTGCAAGTTAGGATAGAATGTTCTAGAAAAACAACACTTGAAAGTAGAAGGACTAGAGTGTAACTTGTTTGTTTATAAATATATCACTAATAAACAAACCCTAACCTATTATTCTAAACCTACAACACCACCGATCGGCTCTCTCTCCCTCTCTTGACCCACGGCTGCCGTCCACCATCACACACATATACACATCAAATCAAGAGATTAATCCAAGAACTAGGTGCTAGGAAGGTATACTTGATCATCTCTTACCTCTTTGTTGTTTAATTTTGATGTTTGATGGGTTGTGTGAAAACCCTAAATTGGCCGATCTTGTATGTATGTGATTGTTATGATTCTTGTTAGTTGGATAATAGATTGTTAACAAGATTGATATTGATACATGATTGATTGTTGTTCTTGATTTGAATTAAAACACAAACCCTAATCTTGTATGTATGGTGTGATTGATATGCATGGATAGTAGTTATAGTGTCTAGAGGGTTATATGGATGCATGATAGTTCATAGATTGTTATTATGATGAGTTTTGATGTGAACAGATTCTGGACAGAACGTATATACGATGTTTAACTGACTGTAACGAAGTGTAAACGTGAAAATTGATTGAGATTGTGGGTACTGCAGTAAACTAGGTTGAGTCTAGTTTCTATGAAGTATAAATTCGTAATTTTTGGATAAGTGGAAGTATACTTTTATGATTTTACAAAAACGTGATGCAAAGCTGAGCTGTTAGACCTGCTGTTAGGTTATGTTGTAAATGTTATATCTCATGAACTACGAGACCAATTGGGTTGGTTCCACTTCTGGAGGTTGACTCACTGAGTTAGGAACCAAACCCAAGTGGTCTTGCATTTATTGGATTTTTCGTTTAACGGGAATTGCAAATAACATTCTGATGTGCATGAATCTGACTGATATAAGTTAGCTGTAATGTTTTGATCATTATGAACAATCTATATGGAATAAAAATAAGATAAAAGATGTTCTGGAAACCTAAGATATGTATGCTCCTGTGGTAATTTTTGGTAAATTAATTGAGACGTTATAATCGGTAAACTAGTGCAATCTTTCAAGTAGAAATTCTGTCATAACGAAACTAGCTGCTGAGTTGTATAGGAATGCATGAAATATGATAGTTTTTATATAATTGTTGTATTTTGACCAAAATACCCTTGCGGGGAATAGTTGCTAGTTGATTGCCATGAATTGACCAAATTGCCCTTATGGGGAATAATGGTTAGTTAGTCTTTGTTTGTTGACCAAAATGCCCCTACGGGAATAATTGCTAATAAGTATGTTATTAATACGTGACACGAAAGTAATTGCTCACTCATGTATCGTATCACAATTTTACTTGTTTAAGTCACACACGATTCACAAACGAAACACGAAACATGTTACGTGCATAGGTATTATGTGCCGAGTCTAGAGACTCGTTAAACATTCCGATACTTAGAAAATCTCTTTGTTATTTTAGAACGCTAGAGAGTTTTCTACGACGCGCATCACTCGGTGATCTAGATCGGATATTCTTCGCAAACAGTGAGTTCACTTACCCCACTCTTAAACTGTTTTCAAACGTTTTTCACTTGGGGGAGATAACATACTCCGATAAACATATTTTCTGAGATAAACGCATATGAAAGATTTTGTTATAAATTATATATCACTTGTAAAGGCTAAGCGGCATACGTAACATTTGAAGTCCCACACATCGGACCGGTTAATATTTGGAATAGCGAGTCACTTTTGGGTAGTACTACTGGGTTTGACAAACCCCACCCGACGCTAAGCTCAACTGGAGGTTGAGTGGGTGTAAATTTTGGCTAACACTTACCATGGTCTGGAGGACCTGGTGACGGGCACTTGATAAACAGTCAGCTTCGGTCGCGAACCACTTAGCGATACTTGTTGTATAGATTAGCTACCTATCGATATATAATTTGACATAACACTATCTGGTAATGCAAAACACTTAAACGCTGTAACGTGGTTACACACTTAAACGCTGTAACGTGGTTACACACTCAAACGCTGTAACGTGGTTACACACTCAAACGTCGTAACGGGGTTACGCAACATTTAAACGTCGTAACGAGGTTACGCAAAACGCTAAACGATTTATCTTATTTTACTTGTGAACTCACCAACCTTGTGTTGACACTTTTAGTATGTTATTCTCAGGTAGCCGAGGCGGGCGCGCGGTTTAGGAGCATGCATTAATGAAAACACTTTTATTCTGCAAACTTAATTTTAACAGTTACATTTGGTTTTAAGTCGTCCTGCGTGACGCAACTTTTGAATTAAGGTTTTACGCTTCCGCACTTACTTTCATTTAAACGTTTTTCTTTGGTTTGGTTATAACTAATGATTCCGATCCTGCCAGTTCACACCCTCTGACGGTAAAACTCCGTTAGTGGATTTTGAGGGTGTGACAGAACTAGCTAGCGAATCACCTTTAATTCGCTATATTCCTGTAGCGAACTAGGGTTAGGTCAGGAATGTTAGAACATTCCCTGACATTCCTCCTTAACCTCGTACCACTTTCCGGCGCCGTCATTGCCGGAAAGCCGCCAGAAAAGCGCGATTTCGCCGGAAAAACAGGTTTAGCTCGTTTTTCACCGTTTTTCGTCCCGTTCAATCCAGATCTAAGCTAGGGTGACTCCTAAGCTCATCATAGGTTCGGTTTATACCCGAATCCACCCGGATCTCGTGACTTAAACGGTTTAACGGTGTCGGCTCGTCGTTTCATGATTATATCTAACGGATTTAAGCTCAAACAATAAAATACTATCATTACCTCGGGTCGGTTCTCGGTTTCCTTCTTGATATCGGTTTAGAAAGAGATAACTAGAGATAGAATCTTAAGTGTGTGTTTTGGATGGTGTAAGGGATATGTGTAAATGAATTAAATAGAGGATTAAGGGTATATATATTTTTGATCATGGGCTTAAGCCCATGGTCTTTCCTTCATTCCTCCATAACCCAAGTCCATAACCCATATCCATTTACCTAACACAAGTCCATCTCGTATTCTATTCAACTAAACCGATAACGACCCGCTATAAAATAAACGAACTTTATTTTATTAATATAACCGAAAGTAGGATGTTACATTAATCAGGCTATTATGGTTTATTTTGTTTTTTAGATTGTGAAAAAACACGATTTTTTTTTTGTAAAATATCGAAGAAGTTAATAGCGGGCTAATATGATTATAACATGTTCATATCTTTATTTGGCTTTTTAATTTAGGTGTATAGTAAGTTTGTGTAAGTATTAACTTTTTATGTATACAGTCTAAATGTTTAATATTTTGGTTACAAACTTCTGTTAAATATTTTTGTTGGTTTAATATGTTAGTTATGAAATTTTATGGTTGCCTATATGTATATAGTTGTTTATATGTTTTCAACCCATGTGTAACATGGGCTACTATTCTAGAAATATATTGGTGGGTTAAATACTTTTACATAAATGAATTTCTGATCATCTATGTGGATTCAAGTTAGCTGATAGTCTTCATATCCAGTAGAGTAAGTTGTGTTATTGTTGTTTCCTGTGTAATATTTCTAGTTTTCATGTCTTTAATATATTTATGAACACCAAATATAAATAATTTACAATTGTCACTAAATTTAATAGTATTTGGTTTCCTAGTTTTCTAATTTTTTTGTTTTATGTTTTAAAATCATTCATTATGTAAGAAAAATTGAAACATCATGCTCTATAAAATTCTGTTTTTATATTTATGTTGTTCATCTTTTTCATATGCTAACCATATTATATTCTATTACAGATGTCTTCAAAATTAAAGAAAACGTAATTTTTGGTCAATCAACGCCTTCCAATAAAAAGATTTCAAACGGTTAGTTATTTTCATATTTTTTAGTCACCCTTTAAAATTTTTAAGTAGGTATTTTTTCTGTAAACATGCAGCTTCAACGCCAAGAGAACTACTTATTAACATTTTGAACGATTACATTTTATTTTAAACGCGTTAACACTATACTGTTTTAAAGTATAATTTTTTTATTAACTAAAATATAGTAAATGAAAATTATATGTTATTACCTAAAAATTAGGCACTTGTAACAGAAAATTATAAACGATTTTTAATATTTTTATTAGTAACTAAATTATACCTTTTTTGATAAACAAATCTTTAATAACATTGAATGTATGTTTAAATATTTCCTTTTTCTATTTTCTTTTTAGAATTGATACGAAACATAATTTCAGTTATCTATACTATTTTATTTTCTTAAAACCAATTAAAATATATGTTTTAATTAAGATGTGTATACGAATAAATTATGTTAATTAGAGGCGCAAAGATATTTCTGGTTATTTTTTACTTATATCTGGTTTACTCAATTTATATTGTTTCCATACTTGGCAACAAAATTAACAAATTTAGTTGTGCTCGATATAAAAAAATCATTTTTTTGGTTTTTAATTAAGATCATACCAATTATTTTTTTAGATTTTTAATTTGAACTAAAATTTTCAAAAACACATTATTCTAAATAAAATCAAAAAGACCAAAATTATTTTGACTCATAGATTGGTTCTAAAAGTCGATGTGCCAATAATGTTGCTAAGGAATATAAATCAGAAGAACGGTTTGTGTAATGGAACTAGGTTGCGAGTAATTAATTTGGGAAATGTGTTTAGTTGTAGTAAAGGTTATTTTAGGTACTAATACTGGTTATTGCACTTATATAATTCGTTGTGGTGTAACACCTTCAGATATGAAACTTTCATTTAAATTGAAGAGAATTTAGTTTTTTTTAGTTGCAGTCTGTTTTGCAATGACCATTAATAGAAGTCAAGGTCAATCTCTAGCAAAAGTTGACATATATCTCAGAGACTCGGTATTTACACATGGACAAATCTATGTGGCTTTATCAAAAGAGAAGAGTGGTATTAAAATTCTTATTAAAAAAGGAAGATAAATTTACAAATAAAGAATCAATATGGTTTATAAGAAAGTCTTTTTAATAGCTTATGAATACATTTTTAACTTTTGATTATGTTTTCAAAGAATGTAATTTGAATGTTATTTGGGCTTATCTTTGTATTTCACAGTCATTTTTTTTCGTACAAATATTATTTATAACTTAAAGTATGTTGTTGTCCTGAATAACATATAACAACTTATGTTGTTCTTTCAAATGACATGTGTTTGTTCGAAAATTTCAATATTTCCACCCATGTCATACACAGGTTAATAACATAGTTAAAATTAAAACGCTTATAAAATGTAAGTGTGCTAAAATAAGCATCTAATATTTATGATCATAATGAGTTACCTTGTTACCCATATAATAATATGATAATTTAATTTTCAAAATTTTAATTATTAAGTCAATAGAATATATTTTGAGCAAGAAAAATAGAGAAACTCATTTCAAATTTTGGAAGCAATAAATCAAATTAAACTCAAACAAAATTTATACAACAGAAATTTGTTAAATCAAATTATATTAAATAGTTAATTAAGTTGAAGTATACACAAAAGAAAAACAAAAGAAAAAAAAAACAAATATAACAAAAGCATGTCAAAACTGTGTCTGCCAAAGATGACTGACTGCAATAGTTTTAATTAAGCCAATGGTTGTCTATACTAGTCTTTTGAGAAACTCAGTTAAATGATCTTTTGAGAAACTCATATGACTCCTGTAAAATATGATACAATATTTTAGACATATAAAATCAAACAAATACGTACATTCAGATAAACAATTCTCTATAGGTTTTATCATTGTTAGCCTAAATGTGCGCAAAAAATAATCACATGGTTAGGTTCATTTTGTTCACTTAGACAATCCTTCCTGGCTATTTACAAACCCTTGGTGTCGCCCTTACAATAAATATATATTATTAAAGGTGAAAAGGTCAAAGAATAATAATAGAATTTAAGTTTAAATAATAATATCAAGAGAGAAAATAACAAACGTTTCACCATCAAACCAAGTAACTAAGAAACATAATGAAACACGAAAACATAATCCATTTAAAAAAAACGTATTCAAACGCCGATCGAATTCAATTTTTTTTATAATGGGAAAAAACAAAACCACCACCGAACCCTATAATCAGTTGACTTGAACTCTTTTTTACCCATCGCACATCCTGAACTGACCCTTATACCCATTTGACGTAATGTAGCTTGTCATTCCAATATAATCCACCAAAACTAAATAGAAACTTATGGACTCATAACTTGATTTCGATCCCTTATCTTAAAAAAATATGCATTGTACCTAGTGAAATCTTTGTCGCTTCCATTTAACTACTTGCACCAGTTACCGTGATCTGCAAAATTGGCTTTTACTAATACACATGTATTAAGATAATAAAAATGATATGTTTCAAATCTGTTGAAGATATTATAGGAGATCGAGCCCGCGATGCATATAACATATCTTCGATGATGTGAAATTGAATCTGCGATGTGAATTTGCAAGTTACATTGTTAGCAAAACAATATACCTTCACCTATAAACCAACCAAGTTGCAGTTTCTGTTATACTGCAAAAAATAAAAAATAAAAACAACCCAAGTGTTATGAAGGGTTGAAGGCACATGATGTTCGAAAATAATCCAATTTATATATATTAAAAGAAATCAAATTCAATCATTCAGTAATGTTAGATTCCAAGTTGCAATTTCACTATATAAATTAAAAATATTCATTTTATGGGGAAAAATATCTAACTTGTAGTAATTTCATCCGGAAGAAGCCAATCACAATTACTCGATTAAACCCCAAACCCTAAAACATTAAAAACCCACAGTCCATTTTAGAGCACTAAATGAACTTGTAGCAATATCCAACTTCTCCATTTTAGAACTCTAAATCATTTAAAACCTACTATTGATTAAACTTAAATCGATGATAATATTGATTATACAACAATAGAATAAATCGTATATTACTTAGATATGATAATACCTGAAATATGTGTGAGATTTCACATCGCATTAAAACACAATAAGAATGAATAAATGAATAGATGTAGCATTGATTGTAGAAACTATGTGACGATTGAATGGTGGAAGATGATGGAGTGTATCAGATGGAATAGCGAGGAGTGGTTAAGGTTTTGTGTAAATTAATTTTGAAATTGTTCTTCCAATTGAAACGGGTGAAGAGAATGTATATCAGTTTCAACATTGGAATTTTTTTATTTTTTATTTATTATAATAGATAGAAACTCTATGGATTAATGATATTTTTGGGAAATAGTCATTTGAACCAATAAAAAGGTGTTAATAGTCTAAGTAGACGTGTTCCTAATTAATTGAATTATTTAATTTGAAAGAAATTAAAGAAGTGATTGCTATATATGGAAGCAATAGGGTTATACCAATAAGAAGAGGTCATGTGTCCGTAAATTATATTGTTTTAATAGTATACGTAGATAAAATACATCTTAAAATATAGCACCACAAAAATATATGTTGAATTATATAAAAATTTACCGCTTGGCACCAAAATCCATTCAACTAGGACATTTTAGGCCTCATTGCCTCCCATTTTGAACGATGTTGAAGAATATTTCGAGCGCCGCCCATAAGTGAAGTTTAATGCTTAACGACCTTATTCCATAACCTTTCTTTCTTTTGTTTATTTCTGACTACTTTATCTTCGAAGCAATGGCACCATGATTTAGCTAAAGCTACTTCTTCGGGTTTTGTCCAATTGACCTTAGTGTTATGTCCTTCGAATCGTGCTTTGTTGCCTTTTCAACTTTATTTTGGACTTCTTCTATAACTTGCATTTCGTCATCATCATCCAATTTTTTTTCTACAAAGTGCAAGTGGGGTTTGTATTTGTTAGATGTTTATAACGCTTTCTTACACATACACAGCAGGGTGTTCTTCGGGTTATTTATTCGGGTTTTGGTTGTTCGGGTCGGGTTATTCGGGTTTGAGCTCAAAACAAACTGACCCAAGAACCGACCCAAATAAGTTCGGTTTGTTCGGGTTTCGGGTTAAACGGGTCGGGTATATTCGGTTTAACAAATTAAAAAAATTTATCACTTTTAACAATATCATAAATAAAAAAAGCACATTCCAAGCCGTTATAAAACCATAATATACAATCATATTCAACAATAACATATAGTATTTAGCAAAATATGAAATTTATCATTCAAGTATGCATTAGAAGGAATGGAGTGTTGTGGCCTGTGGATCGATACTTGTGTAAATTAAAGAAACATGCTCAATACATATTAGTTTAAATACTATATTATTTAAGTTATGAATTGAAAATACATTCTTAACATGCTTTATGACAATTAATGCAATAAGATCCAATGTGATAGATCCAATATTAATTGGAGTCATGAGAACAGCCGGACAAGAATACATAATGTCACTCTGTTACTTCACCGCTAAACTACCCTACAAAAATTAGGGATACATGCATCGGTGTATTATACTTCGGGTTATTCGGGTCAACAAGAATTTGGGCGTTTCAACCCAAATACTCACCCGGATATTTTATCTCGGGTTTGGGTTAGGAGTTTATTCGGTCCGGGTGAATTCGAGTCGGGTTATTCTGGTCTCAGGTTACTTCGGTTCGGGTACAATTAAAAAACACACCCCTAATACATATTGATTTGTATGAGAATATTTACATTAAGTTGTCCATTCTCACGTTCATTCCATTACCCATACCAAACAGACCGTTAAACTTTTTCCAATTTGATTAAAAGTAAATAAAAGGAATATCAATCAATGTATATAAATTTTGGGTTGGGATTATTGATGAAGGCCCAAGTATTGACGAACAAGCCATGTTATATTTGGAGGCCCATGATCGTGTCTCCAAAGGTGGCCCACGAAAACGGGCATAACTTGGCCCACGAAGCTCCGTTTTAGGCCTATTACCAGTCAAATCAAAGCTTGAGACGAGGAGCCCATTGTGGCAAATGCCTACAAAGGTTTGCCCCTGTCCAAAGCCCAAAAACGCCTCCTAAATGAAGTTTTGGGCCTTTTTATCTTTTTTCAGTACTTTTTATCTTTTTGTTTTTGGTTTTGTGTTTGGCCCATGGCCCATTTTAGTCCCATTTCGTATTTGGAAGTCTTTTTATATGCATGTGATGTAATTCCAAAAGTTAGACTTGAATATTAATAAATTTCGTTTTTCTCTTCATTTTCCCTAGACCTTTGGGTGGGATTTGGGAGTTCTGAAGTTCATCACGGGTATTCACTGAATCAACATGATTCAATCTTCGTTTTGTTTATACCGTTGCATCAGTTGCCATCAGAGCCAAATTCCTGGCCTGAAAATGGCTCCAAGGTGACAACAGAGACCGCTTGATGAGGTTTACGAAAGAGAGTTGGAACAACGGTTTATGGCGCGGGTGGAGCAACGATTGGATCAAGTGGTCGATCAACTCACTGATCGAATGGCTGACTTGATGAATCATAGAAGACAGGTCCCTGAAACAGGGAGGGGCGTGACTTCGATAATCCATTTTTTGGTCATGATGGTTCGTCTTCCGAAGAGGGGTACGAGAGGGGACCAAGGCAAGAACCTGGTGATGGCAACCGGCGTTGGGATGCTGGGATCCGAACTGATATCCCAGAATTTGATGGGACTATTTTGGATCCGGAAGGGTTCATTGATTGGTTGGTTATTGTAGAAGAGGTGTTTGAGTTCCGAGAGGTCCCTGAAAAATAAGCGGGTCTCTTTGATCGCTACCAGGCTACGTGGGAGGGCGTCAGCATGGTGGCAACAGTTGAAGATGACACGAAATAGACTCGGGAAGTCGCGGATCGTGACATGGGCCAAGATGATAAAGTGTTTGCGGGACACTTTTTTACCTCACAACTTTCAACGGTTGATGTATCAGCGTTTGCAGAATTTGAAACAGGGATCCAGGTCGGTTGATGAATATATGACCGAGTTTTATCATTTGATTTCTTGTAATGATATTCAAGAAACCGATGAACAAATCATTGCTCGGTATATTAGAGGTTTAAGGGTTCAGATCATGGACTCTGTAATTCTTTTTGATCCGTTAACAGTCGCCGAGGCATACTAAAGGGCCTTGGCTTTTGAAAAACAAAACCGTCGGGTGGGCGGTTTGTATTCACCAGCCACTGCCGGAGGAAATTCGGGGTCGGGTAGTGGAGGACCTCGTTTCGTGCCTAGTCCACAGAGGTGGGGGGCCAACAACACTGGGTCGACTTCTAAGGGGGCTAGTAGTAGCGAGGTGAAGTGTTTCAAATGTGGTGAGATGGGTCATCAGCAAGTTGACTGTAAACAGGCGGGTAAGAGGCATTTGCTTGTTGAATCAGAAGATGAACAGTATGAAGAATATGAAAGGGCCCTAGAGTATGATGAAGAACCCGAGTACGAGGAGAAGTTTGTGACCGGTGATGTGGGGTTGAATTTGGTGGTTAGGCGTTCTTGTTATACACCAAAGGCTGATGGAGACGGATGGCTTAAACATAATATCTTTCACTCCACATGTACCATTTTGGGGAAGGTTTGCACGTCTTTTATCGATTCTGGAAGTTATGACAATCTGATTTCTGAAGAGGCAGTCCAAATGTTGGCCATGAAGACGGAGAGTCACTACAAGCCTTACAAGCTTCAGTGGCTTAAAAAGGGGGGAGAGGTCACGGTCTCTAAAAAGGCCCTTGTTTCTTTTTCTGTTGGGACAACATACAAAGATGACGTTGTGTGTGATGTGGTTCCTATAGATGCGTGTCACTTGTTGTTGGGTAGACCATGGGAGTATGATCGAAGTATAGAACATGATGGACGGTCAAATACTTATAGCTTCATGTTTAGTGGAGTAAAGATAACGCTTGTTCCAAGGAAGCCCAAGCAGCTAGCCACAAAGCAGTCGGGTAACCTGTTGACTATTAGTCAGTTTGAAGATGAGTTGGTGGAGGCAGACAATGTGCTTGTTTTGATTCCTTTACTTGAGGAATTTTCTGATGTTTTCCCTGATGACTTGCCGGATGGGCTGCCACCTTTGCGTGACATCCAACATCATATTGATTTGGAGCCTGGTTCACAATTTCCCAATAGGCCACATTACAGGATGAGCCTGAGAGAGGATGAAGAGTTGCATAGACATGTTGAGGAGTTGATTTCTAAGGGTCATGTTCGTGAAAGTATGAGCCCTTGTGCTGTTCCTGCTTTGTTAACTCTGAAGAAGGATGGTACCTAGAGGATGTGTGTCGATAGTCGAGCCATCAACAAGATTACTGTGAGGTACATGTTTCCTATTCCTCGACTTGATGATTTGCTTGACCAGATTAGTGGTGCCATTGTTTTCACAAAGTTGGATTTGAAGAGTGGTTATTATCAGATTCGCCTTAGACCTGGGGATGAGTGAAACACAGCCTTCAAGATTCGTGAAGGGTTGTATGAGTGGTTGGTGATGCTTTTTGGTTTATCAAACGCGCCTAGTACTTTTATGCGTGTGATGAATCAGTTACTCAGGCCTTTTATTGCGATGTTTATGGTGGTATATTTTGATGATATTTTTATTTATAGCGCTTCTTTCAGTGAGCATGTCATGCATGTCAAGAAGGTTTTGGTCTTGCTTCGGAGAGACAGTTTTTATGCAGCAACTAAGAAATGTGTGTTCATGACCCCTAATGTTTTGTTCTTAGGGTATGTTATTTCAGGTGATGGGATACAGGTGGATGAATCTAAAGTTGAAGCTGTTCAAAACTGGCCAACTCCTACCACCATTACTGAAGTCCGCAGTTTTCATGGGCTTGCTTCATTTTATAAGCGGTTCATTCCACACTTCAGTTCCATTATGGCCCCTATGACAGATTGCATGAAGGGAAAGACGTTTGTATCGACAGAGGGAGCAGAGTTAGCTTTTCTGGTTATCAAGGAAAAACTCACTACCACACCGATTCTGGTATTGCCTAACTTTTCACAATTTTTTGAACTTCATACTGATGCCTCGAATGTTGGGATTGGCAGGGTCCTCAGTCAAGGGGGTCGACCAATTGCTTATTTGAGTGAGAAGTTAACAGGGGAAAAATTGAGATATAGTACTTATGACCTAGAGTTTTATGCAGTGGTCCAAGTTGTAAAGCATTGGTGTCACTATTTGTTTCATAAAGAGTTTGTTTTATTCACTGATCATGATTCTCTATGGCATATTCGCACGCAAGACAAGATATCTCATAAGCACGGGCGTTGGTTAGCTTTTCTTGAAAAGTTTACTTTTGTGGTCAAACACAAAACTGGTGTTTCAAACCATGTTGCTGATGCCTTGAGCAGGAGGGGGAATCTGCTTGTTGCTGTGAGAGTCAATTTGCTGGGGTTGGATGTTATTCGTGAACAGTTAACCACTGACCCGTATTTTTCAGTTGTGTTGCAAGATGTGCAAGCGGGTCAGAAGTCAGACTTTCTTTTGCATGATGGGTTTTTGTTCAAAGGGAATAAGCTATGTATTCCTGACTCCAGTCTTCGGTTGAAAATTATCCAGGAGTTACATGGGGAGGGTTATGGTGGTCGTGACCGTACTATACATTTGGTGCAGTCTTCCTACTTTTGGCCTACTATGAGGAAAGAGGTAGATCGTTATGTCAAAAGGTGTCGAATTTGCCAAGTCTCAAAGGGCACTACTACTAATGCGGATCTTTATATACCTTTACCAGTCCCTTCAAAGCCTTGGACTGACATTAGTATGGATTTTGTGTTGGGGTTACCTCGGACTCAGAGGGGTAACGATTCGATCTTTGTTGTTGTTGATCGGTTCTCCAAGATGGTGCACTTTATTCCTTGCAAGAAGACGACAGATGCAGTTAATGTGGCTCAGTTATTCTATCGGATGTTTATCGTTTGCATGGTTTGCCATCTTCTATTGTTTCTGACCGGGACACTCGTTTCTTGAGTCATTTTTGGCTCAGCCTATGGAAAATGGTGAACACTCAGCTTAACTTCAGTAGTGCCTATCACCTTAAAACGGAGGTTGTTAATCGGTCACTTGGTAATCTTTTACGATGTCTTGTGGGTGATCATGTGAAGTCTTGGGATTGAAAGCTATGTCAAGCTGAGTTTGCTCATAATCATGCTGTCAATAGAAGTACCGGGTTTAGTCCTTTTCAGGTGGTTTATTCTGCTCAGCCACGGGGTCCCCTTGACCTGATGTCACTTCCTGGTTCTGCACCTAAGAAAGTGAAAGATTTTGTTGAAGGGCTACATGAGATTCATAAAGATGTGCATGACAACCTGGTTCGAGCCAATTCAAAGTACAAGCAGGTTGCTAATAAAAAACGAAGACAAGTTGATTTTGAAGCAGGAGACTTTATGTGGGCTGGTTTAACTAAAGATCGTTTTTTAGTTGGGGAGTATAACAAATTGTCAGCCAAGAAAATCGGACCAGTGGAGATTGTCCAGAAAATAAATCGAATGCTTACCGTCTGAAGTTGCCAAGTCATATTCGTTGTTCGGATGTCTTTAATGTCAATCACTTGCTGCCATTTTATGGGGATTCGTCTGATGATGAGGTCACTGCAGATTCGAGGTCGAATTTTGTCTATCCAGTAGGGAATGATGAAGGCCCAAGTATTGACGAACAGGCCATGTTATATTTGGAGGCCCATGATCGTGTCTCCAAAGGTGGCCCAGAAAAATGGGCATAACTTGGCCCACGAAGCTCCGCTTCAGGCCTATTACCAGTCAAATCGAAGCTTGAGACGAGGAGCCCATTGTGGCAAACGCCTATGGCTGTTTGCCCCTGTCCGAAGCCCAAAAACGCCTCCTAAATGAAGTTTTGGGCCTTTTATCTTTTTTTCAATACTTTTTGTCTTTTTGTTTTTGGGTTTGTGTTTGGCCCATGGCACATTTTAGACCCATTTCATATATGGAAGTCTTTTTATATGCTTGTGATGTAATTCCAAAATTTAGACTTGAATATTAATAAATTTTGTTTTTCTCTTCATTTTCCCTAGACCTTTGGGTGGGATTTGGGAGTTCTGAAGTTCATCACGGGTATTCACTGAATCAACATGATTCGATCTTCGTTTTGTTTATACCGCTGCATCAATTACTCAACCGAGTAAATCTCTTTCATGTTGTATTCCCAAAAGCAATATTGATATAGTTTCCTTTCGCAACAACAACAAACCCCCGGAATCACAGGTATTTAAAATCCCCTCACTATTTCATCATCTTTTTGCTTCGAATTTAGTTTAATAAACTCTACAATAAACCTTCGTCTGCAAATACGTAAGGTAACACTTGAAAACTTATTATTTAAGTAGCTGTGTTTAACTGTTGGGAATTCCTATGCCCAAATCGAGATGTCAGCCATGGGTTATATATATATATATATATATATATATATATACATGGAACAATTATTCATTCTAGTTGATTTATATTAAGATGGTCATATAACATATTCTTGTACGTGTGTATGAAGATGACCAGGAGAACTGCAATCGGTATTGATCTTGGAACAACATATTCATGTGTGGCAGCCTAGTTTGATGAGCACAACCGTGTTGAGATCATTCCTAATCTACAAGGTAACAGAATTACTCCTTCATGCGTTGCTTGGGATGAAGCGCAACTTCTAGTAGGCGAGGCTGCAAAAAATCAAAGCACCAGGAACCCTAAAAACACTGTTTTTGGTAAGTTCGTTTGTTATCAAATCTCAAAGTGTTTTTGATGACCGATTAATATATATTTTCATTCTTATTTAAATAATAATAATGTTCAGATGTTAAGCGCTTAATGGGAACCAGATTCAATGATGGCATTGCGAAGAAAGACATTGAAACTAGACCTTTTAAGGTAACTGAAGGGTCTGGGGAGAAGCCAATAATTGTATCTGAACATGAGTCGGAAGAATAGAAATTTTCGCCGGAAGAAATATCTTCAATGATTCTAAAAAACTTGAAAGAAGCTGCCGAAGCATTCCTTGGAACAACGGTTACTGATGCAGTACTAACCGTTCCTGCATATTTTAGTGACAAGCAACGCAAGGCGACCATGGATGCCGGGTTGTTGGCGGGACTTAATGTGTTGCGCTTGATCAATGAGCCAACATCAGCAGCAATCGCCTATGGTCTAGATAAGAGTGCCAACATTAACAGTCCTAATGAGAAGAATGTGTTGATATTTGATTTGGGTGGAGGAACCTTTGATGTGTCTCTTCTCTAGATCAGCCAGGCTGGCACCATTACAGTTAAAGCTGTTGGCGGTGACACTCACTTAGGTGGAGAGAATTTTGACCAGTTGATGGTGAATCATTGTGTTGATATCTTTAAAAAGGGAGAGAAGAAGGACATCAGCAAGAAAGCGAAGAGGGATTTGTCCTCAACAACACAAACTCCAATTGAAATTGATTGCTTGTTTGAGGGAATTGATTTCACAACAAAATTCAACAGGGCAAAATTCGAGGAACTTAATGCTGGTTTCTTCAACATGTGCATTAAGCATGTTGAAAACTGTTTAAGAGACGGAAAAATGCATAAGCGTGATGTTCATGAATTGGTTATTGTTGGTGGGTCGACAAGAATTCCCAAGGTGCAACAAATGCTGACATAATTTTTTGATGGGAAACCACTTTGCAAGAGCATTCATGCGGATGAAGCTGTGGCTTACGGTGCTGCCGTGTTAGCTGCAAACATAAGTGGCTATGGGAACAAAAGGATGCAGGATTTGGTGCTATTAGATGTGACCCCTCTTTCTCTTGACGTCATGTTTGGTTTAGATCATGAAATAAGTGGCTATGGGAACACACCCATACCCACCGTTAAGGAGCGTTTTTATGGAACTCTCTATGACAACCAAGTAAATGTGACATGCGATGTATATCAAGGTGAGGGTAAATACGTCAAAGACAATATTTTTCTTCACACGTTTACTCTTGATGGCATTCCAGCCGCCCCTAAAGGTGTAGAAATGCTTAAGGCTTGCTTTAAAATATATGTTAATGGTATTCTTCATGTTTCTGAAGAGATCATGTCGACTGGTAACAAACGAAGTATCACAATTGCTATGAGTGGAGATTCATCTAAGGATGACATCCAGAAGATGGTGAAAATGATTAAGCAATGAGAAGATGATTAAAGATGTTTCTTTTTATGGCATTTTCAAATTTTTTTTATCAACTGAAAGTTAGCATGTATGAATAACTATAAACAATCCAATCTTTTGAGGTGTTTAATTTGCTTTTTTTGTTCACCTATACGTTATATGCTTGAGGCAATGCAATAGCTACCATTGATAATTTAGCTTGCTTACAATTTTACTAAGAAAAAAGGAAAAAATTATGACCACATGATATTCATAAATCCAAAATAAGACATAATCAAAACAAAGTACTAATTTGTATCAAACAAAATGATCCTAACACAATTTGTTTAAACAAACTGGAAGATTAAACAAAATCACAATGTTAGGACATATCATTTTACAACAGTTTTTGTCAAAACATTGATTCAAAGTTCATGATATCCACTGGTCGTGTAGACATTACCATGAGTTATGGTCTTTTAATCATTGGTTGTAGCTTGTGAGGTTCTATTACATTTTATATGGGCCAGATAAACAACAATCTAGTATGTTTTACGTGATTAAATATCTGACCCTTTAGTTTAGGTTTTATAAATTCCAATTTTGTCGTTTCCATCTGGTTCTAGATCAAGCCCAAATTCAAAACATAATATCGATCAAATATGATACCATCGACGCCTATGGGCGGATTTAGGGTTTTACAACGGTGGGCCGGTGCTCACCGTCCGGATGCCGGAGTGCCGTGTTTTGAGGGTGAGCGTTACTATATTATGAGTTATCAATCACTTAGTTTCCACCATAATGCCAGCCATTTAAGTAAGAAGAGTGAAGAAACAAGAAACACCATCGAATTTTCTTCGGCGGCTTCATCTCGCGCAGCCATTTAGGCTATGTTATTTTGTTATAGGGAAGAAGATTAAATTATGTAATCTTTGAAGTACTGGATTTTAGGTTTGGTCTTTTATTATATAAACACTACTACAAAAACTTCTATTAAACCGGTCTAAAAAATTATTTACAGTGGTGTGAGGTTCAACCGTTAAATATAATGTAAAGCACAGTTTTATTTTCAAAAATTATCCCAACCCGTTGTAAATACTAAGGAAACTAGCGTTGTTTATAGACAAAACCTTTAACTACGGGTTTTAACCTTTATTTTATAACGGTTAACATATTCACATTAGATTCCGATAACATATTCATTACTTCCAAGACTGGAAAATTGAGTTACAACGGTGTGAGGTTCAACTGTTGAATATAATGTTGAGCAAAGTATTATTTGAACAATTATCCCAACAAATGATAAAAAGGAAACTGACGTTGTTTTATAGACAAAACATTTAACAACTGATTTTAATCTTTATTTTAAAACAGTTAACATCTTCACAATATATTCATTACTTGTAACGGTTCTACAAATACCCGTTCCAAATTAAAACGTTTTGCAATTTAAAAACGGTTATCATCCTCAACTTTTTCAAAATTGTAATAAACCATTTCCTCACCTTGAAAATTATCGGGCATTTGATCATTAATCTTGTAACAATCTCATTTCTTGTGGATAATATATCTTTAGATGCTATGTTATCCGAAGTACATAATCTGTTTTCGATTGATGGAAAGATTGAATAGAACAACTCCTTTAGAGAATTTTCTTTGCTAGTGAAAGGAATAGTCATCTCATCGGGGATTCAGATAAAGTTGCCCTCGATCGCTTCTTGTAACAACTCGGAATTGTCGAAATTCATAAACCCGACCCATTTCAATGCTCGGGAAATTTTTCTTTGCGTAAATTAACCATTATTATATTACTATTTAATTAATTATATATTATATATTTGTAACTTTCACGTTATGGAGATTTCTAACCCAAAACTATACTTTAAGCTTCTAGCGTTTCCACCTCAATAGTCTAGGGACTATTTAGCAAGTTCTGAATATTATAATCTTTTAACCCAATAATCCAATAACCCAAACCCGTATCCATGATCCAAAAACCCAACCCGCGACCTTGTTAATTGTCTTGCACCACAATCTTCTTCATAATTTTGGAAATTGGATCATGTTTATGATCTCTTTACCTTAATAATACCTGCCGACACTATTAATTTAGAAAACGAAATCAATTTGTATCGGTATTATTCTTATAAACGAGCCGCCCTTAAACCCGGTTTTTATATGCTATAAAGATCGTGTTAACTCAATTCATCACACCTGCACAATCCCTCAACCTCGCCTATCAAAGCCCCAACATTAATTACGTTAACACAGTTAGATTATACGTGTTCTTCATCATTCTTTAGCCGACCCTAACCCTAGATCGACATATGTAAGGCCCCGAACCCGGTAGCCCTACTTTAACGTCGGATTTACTCATAAACACAGTTCTATAAATCAGAGTTTATTAAAACTTTCGCGGAATAAATAAAACATCAATCATTTGTTACAAACATTAAATCCTTTATTTAAAACCAACTTAAAACATCATATTTTAAACACCATTTCTTCCGTCTTTAAATGCCAGCCGTTCAATCCAAGCAATATGCCATCCTCATGCCATATCGATAAACATGTATACCTGCGTGCATACTAAAAGTCAGCTACGCCGAGTGAGTTCTAGTTAATCAGGTAACATACATTACATACACAAATCATAAAATCATACATATCCGAAGATACGTATTCATACTTAACCAGGTACCCTAGTTCCATACATACATACATATCTACAATCACTAACCTCAGACTACCTAGAGTACGTTCATAGTCCGCCGTCTATACCTGTACTCAAGGTCGTGAACACGTAAAAGGTCCGCAGTCCTTACCTATGTTCACCGATCATGGTATATGCAAGGTCTGCAGTCCTACCCTATACCATCCTACATTAACAACATGCACAAGGTCCACCGTCCTTCCCAATGTTGCAACCTAGTTCATAGCACGTACGAGATCCACAGTCCTCCCCTATGCTACTACACCACAATTACAGCACGTATAAGGTCCACGGTCCTTTCCTATGATGGCTCCTAACTGAAGTACGTATAAGGTCCACAGACCTTAACTACGTTCTCGTCAATCATCTATAACACGTATAAGGCCCGATGTCCTTAACTACGTTCCCGTCAAACATATATAACACGTATAAGGCCCGCAGTCCTTAACTACGCCACCACATGCCAAATCCATGTCCAACGGAGTTAGAGGGATTTGCCATCCTAACTTACTACGTCAGACGTAGAACTCACGTACCATTCCTGTACCTGCATACACTTACTTCACATATACAATTTATAGCATAAGAACACTCTTGGCGTTCTTTACATCATTCATTTAACAACCATACCCCTTGTCGATACGTGCAATATCCGATGATCGTTCACGCCCCGAAAAGCATTTATCTTTAACGGTCATACATCATCTATACATTTTATATAACATTCATATCTCTATTTAAAACCTGACAGTACGCGCAATATCCGAAGATCGTTCACGTACCGACAAACTATCATTCATATCTATCTCATATATCATATAGAGCATACGCTTACCACTTAAGATAAGTGTATTAACTAATCACATCGAGTATGCACACAGCCCCGAAAACATAACAAGAAAATGGGGCTAGAAACTCACCTGAACTCGGTTACTTCTCCTGCTAACGGTTATTCCTCTCTTGAGCTGTGCGCGTCTAACTGTTATATAATTGAATATCAAATACTACTCTTGCCATTCTCATTGCTACTTAATCAGTCTTACGCATCTAAGCCAGTTTTACTTCGTTTAATCATTACCCGGTTAGTTAATCGTTACTCGTTAATCCTTTAGAGGTATCTTTCATTAATTATCAAAGTCCAAGG